>NW_025408067.1:0-81090 GCF_905475395.1 Chrysoperla carnea
CTCCAACCAACACAACCGGCACAAGCTCCACCGGTACAACAAAGCATTCAACCACAACAACCGCGTCAAAACTTACAAGGCCCTATGGGCAACCTAAATGAATTAACAGCGGAAATACAAAACCTCAATAACTTGATAAACATAGAACAAATGCTGGAACTCGTAAGGCAACTAAACTCAGCCCTAAGAAACTGCAAGAGCGAACTGGAAAAGTTCATCACTTTCAATAATTTTCTTCGTGCTAAGTTTGCCCAATGTCCATAAACATTGGATCATGGAACGCGTGCGGTCTAAGGCATAACGTCCAAGAACTTAGACATTACGTTGAAAAACACAATATACATATAATGACAATAAACGAGACAAAACTGACACCGGACATAAAAATAAAAATAAAAAATTTTAGCATTTTGAGAAGGGATCGCACTGCACACGGAGGTGGTGTGGCTATTCTAATAAAAAACAACATCCCGTACATAACAGTTGACGTTCAAAATAGAACATCTATTGAACATCTTGCCATCAAGCTAATTAATAACATTTTTATTGTTGCAGCGTACAACAACCCACGCAACATATTCACGGACCTTGACCTAAAGACACTGACCGACATAGGAACAAAAACATTGATAATAGGAGACCTGAACGCTCGACATCACACCTGGAAAAACCACATAACAAACACAAACGGACGTACTTTATACAAACACATAACAGACAAAAACATGATCGTACTACACACAGAAGAGCCTACACACTTCCCACACAACAACGCAACACCAACGTACATTGACATCGTCATAAACAAAAACGTAAACAAAATAACTAAACTCACAACACACACAGAACTGACATCAGACCATAACCCAATCATGTTTACATTAAACGATCAACACACAGACAACACAACAACAAAGTGTACATCATATAAAACAACTGACTGGGTCAAGTTTAGAAAACACTAAACAATAACATAAACATAAATAAAAAAATAAAAACAAACAGTGATGTTGACATGGCGCTAGCCGAATTAACAAGTGCATTAATAAACACCAAAAACAAACACACAAAGCAAATTAAAATAAATTTTTCTAAACTTGACCTTAGTCAAGAAATTAAAAACCTTATCAAAGCGCGTAACGCTCTACGTAGACTGGACCACAGACGAGTAATACAAACAATCAAACCCGACATCAACAAACTAAACAAGGTGATAAGACAAAAAATAAGGCAACAGTTGAATCAGCAATGGGAAGACACCCTTAAATCCCTCAAGCCAGGGGACAAATCATTGTGGAGAATAACGAAATCATTTAGGCACAAAAAGGAAAATATTCCCACATTGATAAAAGACAACACTAACTACATGAGTGACAAACAAAAGGCGGATCTCATTGCTGACTCAATTGAAGCCGTACAACAAAACAACAACATATCACCCCTTGACAACACAGTCCGTCAGTCCGTAATAGAACTACAAAACAAAAACGATCGCCCAAAGAAACGAATCAAACTGACGTCACCACAGGAAATAAAACAAACAATCAGAAAATTACCTAACAACAAAGCCCCCGGACAAGACAATATACAAAACAAAGACGTCAAAAACCTCTCAACAAAAGCGTTAGTGCAACTTACATACATTGTTAACGCAATGTTTACATTGGGGTACTATCCCGAGGCCTGGAAAACAGCGTTGGTGGTCCCAATACTGAAGCCCAACAAAAACCCAACAGACCCAGCAAGCTACAGGCCAATTAGTCTGCTGAGCTCACTATCCAAAGTGGTCGAAAAGCTCATTCTATCTAGACTGAACAAAGTCATTACACAAAAAAATATACTAATCGACGAGCAATTCGGCTTCCGGGAGGGTCACGGAACCACCATGCAAGTGGCAAGAATCGCGGATTCAATAACTAAAAACTTCAACAAAGGAAACGTCACTTCCATGGTCCTCCTGGATGTCGAAAAAGCATTCGACACGGTCTGGATAGAAGGGGCTATTCACAAAATCTACAAAACTGGTATTCCAACCCAACTCAGCAGGCTGATGGCCTGCTATCTCCAAAATCGAAACTTTCGGCTGAAAATAAAAACCAAAAAATCAACTGTAAGGGAAATAAGGGCAGGAGTCCCACAGGGATCAGTTTTGGGACCAATCATCTTCAATATCTACATAAACGACATGCCCAAATTCGCCAAAACAAACCTGGCCGTATATGCGGACGACACCGCCATATACGCGCACTCATTTAACGCCCAGGTGGCGACAAAACAAGTCCAGATACACCTGGATATGATCCTAAAATTCGCCAATGACTGGAAAATTAAAATAAACGACTCAAAAACCGAACACATCCTGTTCACCAAAAAATTCACTAACATCAAAATCACAAGCCCCCTTAAGGTGAACGGGATGAGTATCTCAACCAGCAACAAGGTGAAATATCTGGGTGTATATCTGGATAAGGGCATGTCGTTTGTGCCTCAAATAAACCACCTGGTGGCCAAGGGTCACGGGGGTAGTGCGTACACTGTATCCATTGCTTAACAGGTACAGTGCACTAACGCTAAAAACAAAAAAGTTGTTGTACGATGCAATAATAAAACCAGTTATAACAAACGCAGCACCGGTCTGGTGCAGTGCATCCAAAACGCAATTTATTAAACTACAACGAATTCAAAATAAATGCCTTAGACTAGTAGCAAACGCAGACAGACTCATCACAATCAAAAAATTACACAGCACAACCGACGCAAAAACAATAAAAGAAGTAATCAAAACTATGTCAGAAAAATTTTACAAACATCAAATACACAAAAGCAATCTGACAAAAAATATGATAATAGACCTGCCAGCACCAGCAAAACATAAATTAATATATCACACGCTGGAACCCGGACTGCAATAAAATATAAAAATAAAATAAAAACAACACGACCTACCACAACATAGCAATAAATTACAACAACAGCCTATACTGACAAGTCAGTTTAATATATAAACAGTTTTTTTACCAACTTTTTCTGTAGCAAACAAACAATAAATAAAAATAAAGTAACTCAAAACCTAACCACCCCCAAATCCTCCAAACTAATAAAAGCCATGCAAATCCAAAAACAAATTTAGGATGAAAGCGCAAGCTAATAACCTAGAAAACAAAATAAAATATTTAAAATGTACATTATATATAATTTTGCATTGTATATTAATTGTATAACGTTTGTTAATTTTGTGACAATAAAGATTTATTTTAAAGTTAAAGGTTCTCGTCCGATCACCGAAGTTAAGCAACATTGGGCACAGTCAGTACTTGGATGGGTGACCGCTTGGGAACACTGTGTGCGGTTGCCTTTTTATATTAAAAATATAAATTATTTTTCTTCTTTTCTTTTTTTTTACACACCATATATAAATATATGTTATTTAGAAATGTAAACCTTTTATATTATTCATCAACAAATAAATATTATTTTTTGTATAAAATTTTATTGCATTTATAACTCATATCATGGTTACTTTAAAGCGAGAAGTTTTTTTAATATTTCAAATGAATATAAAATAATATAAATTTTATGAAATTTATTTATTTTTAGAAATAGCAATCGCTTATAATTATAACAAAATTTTAATAATGTTTAATTTTATTTCAATAATTTATATTTATATATATATATATATATATATATATATATATATATATATATATATATATATATATTTTTTAATAAAAATAATATACTCTTATTTAATAATATATGTTGGTCCTATATATAGGACCGAAAATATTTCTTATTTGTTTTTTTTTTTTTAAATTGTCATTTAAAACGCTTATGCACGTTCTCCACGAATACGTCTTGCCAATTGTATATCCTTAGGCATAATTGTAACACGCTTTGCATGAATTGCGCATAAATTGGTATCTTCAAATAAACCTACTAAATAGGCTTCACTAGCTTCTTGTAATGCCATAACAGCTGAACTTTGAAAACGTAAATCGGTTTTAAAATCTTGTGCAATTTCACGTACTAAACGTTGGAATGGTAATTTACGAATTAACAATTCAGTACTTTTTTGATAACGACGAATTTCTCGTAAAGCTACTGTACCAGGACGATATCTGTGTGGTTTTTTTACTCCACCAGTTGCTGGTGCACTTTTACGTGCAGCTTTCGTTGCTAATTGTTTTCTTGGTGCTTTACCACCAGTTGATTTACGTGCAGTTTGCTTGGTTCTAGCCATTTTCAAATAATAATGTTTTTACAAAAAAACACACAATTTTAAAAATTATATTCGACAATTTGATACTACAAAGTCAAATGTTTAAATGCGAAATAAATGTGTTGTATTTATATTTATATGAAATTTCAAAATTTTTGTTGTCATATCCTATTGGATAGCTATCAGAGTATGGACTAATCAAATTGTATAGGCGTGGCTTAAAAAATCTTTAATGCTTTATATAAAAAGGCACAATTGTACCGGCGCTCACATACATTACAATACTTGTGAGGTTAACACACGTGTTATCCGTTCGTTAAAATATTGTAAATAATTTTTTATTAAAATGACTGGCAGAGGAAAAGGTGGAAAGGGTCTTGGAAAAGGGGGTGCAAAACGTCATAGAAAAGTTTTGCGTGATAATATCCAAGGTATTACAAAACCTGCAATTCGTCGTTTAGCACGACGAGGTGGAGTAAAACGTATCTCTGGTTTAATTTATGAAGAAACACGTGGTGTACTTAAAGTATTCCTTGAAAATGTTATTCGGGATGCTGTTACATATACTGAACACGCAAAACGTAAAACAGTTACAGCTATGGATGTTGTATATGCATTAAAACGACAAGGTCGTACTTTGTATGGTTTTGGAGGTTAAGAAAATATAATAATTTACTTAAAATATTTAGTAAATTTATTAAAGAATATTTAATACATCCGATAAATTTAAACAGGCTTTCCTTTTTGGGAAGCCACTAATTTTATTTATATAAGAGTAAATAAATTTGTTAATAAATATAACATATTATATAATTTGTTTACAACAAATTATTTTGTTTATAACATACATTACCAAATATTTTTATTTTTTTTTTTTATTGTAATATATCTGCAATAATAAATTATAATTTGTATATTATCTATTTTATTTTACAATAACTTATTGAATTTTTGAAAAAATTTTATTATAAATTAATATACTATTATATTTTTTATATATACAAGTTAAGAGTAACAAGTATCGATAGGAGATTATCGAATTTATAACTAATAAAACATTTCGCCTTAATCAAAGAAAATAAAGATTTTGCTATACCATTTTTTATACTTTCAATAAATAATTTATTATTAAATTTTTATTATTTCATTTATTTTTTAAAATTATTAAAAATATTTTTCTAATAATTATAAGCGTACATAAACAAGTAGTAAATGTAAAATGAAAATAATAAAGGTAATGTAATGCAAATGCATTACATTGATTTACGATATATATTCCGCGATATCCTTTATTATATTTAAAATTAATAATATTGATATACTAATAATAGATATATTCAAGCTATTAATATATAAAATTTTATATTAAATATGATATTAATAATTGTTTATTTAATTTTTTTGTATATATAAAAATAATTTACTCTTATTTAAAAAATTTGATGGCTCTCTTAAAAAGAGAGCCGTTTTTATATGTTGATGTATTTTTATGTTATCAATTAAATAATATTTTCGATTTATTTATTTTGAACTTGTATATTTTGTAACAGCTTTAGTACCTTCACTAACAGCGTGCTTTGCCAATTCACCAGGTAATAATAATCGAACTGCGGTTTGAATTTCCCGACTTGTGATTGTTGAACGTTTATTATAATGTGCTAAACGTGATGCTTCAGCAGCAATACGTTCAAAAATATCATTAACAAAACTGTTCATGATACTCATAGCTTTACTAGAGATACCAGTATCAGGATGCACTTGTTTTAATACTTTGTAAATGTAAATTGCATATGATTCCTTGCGCTTCCTCTTCTTTTTCTTATCACTCTTTGATATATTTTTTTGAGCTTTGCCAGCTTTTTTTGCTGCTTTTCCACTTGTTTTTGGTGGCATTGTTACAAACAATTAATATACACAGATAGTTACAGAACACCAGTCAGTATATGTATGAGCGTGTCGTGTATACAACTAGCGTATTATATACGCGAAGATGGATATAACAATAAAAATGAATACTACTCTCTGATTGGCTGAAAATAATACTATAAGGTGATTGGTTTATTTTTAAAGTTTTATATTTTATAAATATTATAAATTAAAATACCCAAATAACATTTTAAACATTTATGTTACAATCCCCGTAACGTACACATCTGTGTGATTATATTTACAAAAAAAAATATTAATTAAATAAATTTATTCGCTATGTCTGGACGAGGTAAAGGTGGTAAAGTAAAGGGAAAGGCAAAGTCAAGATCAAGCCGAGCAGGATTACAATTTCCTGTTGGAAGAATTCACAGATTATTACGAAAAGGAAATTATGCTGAACGAGTAGGTGCTGGTGCCCCAGTATATTTGGCTGCTGTTATGGAATATTTGGCTGCAGAAGTTCTCGAGTTAGCTGGTAATGCTGCCCGTGATAACAAAAAAACACGTATCATTCCACGTCATTTACAATTGGCAATTCGTAATGATGAAGAATTAAATAAATTATTATCTGGTGTAACAATTGCTCAAGGTGGTGTATTACCAAACATTCAAGCAGTGTTATTACCAAAGAAAACTGAAAAGAAAGCATAAATTAAAAACATTGCATTAATTTTTATAATAATAATACATCGATCATAGGCCTTTTAATAAAAGGCCACAAATTTATTTAAAATAAGAGTAAAAATTATTTTTATAAATAATATATTATAATATTTTTTTAAAGAATCAATTTAAATAATTATAAATTAATGATTCTTTTTTTTTTTTTTCTTTTTTATATGTTATTATGGAAATAATTCATCATATTATGATGACATTTAGGTAACATATTATAAGAATATTCATAAAATATTATCAAAATAATATTGTATTATGATGATATTTAGACAAAATATTATAAGAATATACACAAAATATTATCAAAATAATATCATTAGATAACAAAACTGTTCATGATACTCATACCTTTACTAGAGATAAAAGTATCAGGATGCACTTGTATTAATACATATTATCACAACATCACAAAATATTTTTTAAAAGGAAAAATTTTTTAAAAATTATTATAAAATTTGATTGAATTAAATTTCAATTTATTTTTTTAATAATTAAAGAAAAAAAAAAGCATATAAACTTTCTATTGAAAATGTTATTTTCAACTAGATGGCCAAGTGAACTTTGTTACACAAACAATATATGACGTATTCGTTATTTAAATAATCAGTATCCTTTGATATTATATCAATACGTTACTCTCTTCTTTTGATACATATTAATAAAATTTCAATTTATAAGATTTTATGTCAATTATATAAATAATATTATAAATTTTCTAAATACATAAGTTAAGTAACAAAAAATTTGAATAACAAGATAAATTTATATATTATGTTTTAATACTCGATACTATAATATATCGCATCCGTTACCAATTATTCGGTATCCTTTGATTTATACACAGAATGAACCAAAAATATGTATCAAATTTATTTTATTTATTTATATATTTAATATTATTATTATTATTTTATATTACAAAGTTTCTTAACGAAGCTTACAATGATTTCTCATATCGTACTTAACAAAATTATTTAGATCATATAAAATTTAAATTGTTAAAAAATTTTTATATTTATTATTATTATTTATTTTTATTAAAATTACATAACATAAAATTAATAATATTTTAATAATTATATAAATTAATTCTTATTTAAAATAATCTTATATTAATCTCAACAAATACTCTAATAATATATTTTGTCATAAATTTTTTTATATTTAAAATAAATATTATAATATATAAATACTTATATCAGTATAAAATTTCTTTATATAATTATGAAAAAATTAATTTAATAGTTAATTATTGATATTAATGCATAAATAAAAGTATTTTCTAATGAAATATATTTTGTCAATGTTCGATTAACACATTTCATAATAATACGTTTTCATTATTGACAAAAAAAGTTTTTCTAAAAATGAAATCTTATACTATAATATATATATTTATATATTAAATTTTTTAATTATTTATATACTAATAATTTATAATAAATCGATATTAAATAAAAAATAAAAATATATACTTTTTAAGTTTACCTTAAAAATATTATTGTTTTGTATGATTGAAATAATTAATATTAAACTATGTTTATTAATAATTGTTAATAAAAAAATTAAATATATTTTAATTTATAAAATAAATATTATTATTAAATTTATAATTTATTATTTTATATATTATAGAAATTGAAAAAATAAATCATGTTTACTACGACAGTAAATTAGAAATACTATTTAATTTTTATGTGTTTTCTACATGGTACTTTGACTTACATAGGGACTTATATTATTGTGAATAATGATATAATTGAAAACCTTTATTTTTTATTTGATAGAATTATTATATTTTATCATTTAAATATTTATAATAAATACATTATTTTTATAAAGTAAAAAATATGGCCGAAGAAAATTCTACAGCTGTTGCAGCAACTGCGGTTACTGCTGCTTCTACAACACCAACAAAAAAAGCAACAGCTTCTGGTGCTAAACGTACAAAACAACATTCAAAACCAACACATCCACGTACATCAGAAATGGTTGTTAACGCAATTAAAAATTTAAAAGAACGTGGTGGTTCATCATTACAAGCAATTAAAAAATATTTAGCTGCAAATTATAAAGTGGATTCTGATAAAATTTCACCATTTATTAAAAAATATTTAAAAGCTGCTGTAACTGAGGGAGCCTTGGTACAAACTAAAGGTAAAGGTGCATCTGGTTCATTCAAATTGGCTGCTTCCGCTTCATCTAATTCTTCAGCTAAATCAAAAGTCTCCAAAAAAGAAAGTGGAGCAAAAGGTTCAGCAAAGAGTGCTAAAAGTAAACGGGCACCAAAAGAAAAGAAAGCCACAACTACATCATTGGCAGCCAAAAAGCCTAAAGCAAAAAAAGCGACTCCATCATCATCAACTGCTGCTAAAAAAGTTACTGCAAAATCATCAGCGGCATCAAAAAAAGCACCAGTTAAAGCAAAACCAGCAAAAAGTACAAAATCCGCTGCCAAAAGTAGCCCTGCTCGTAAACCGAAAGCACCAAAAGCTAAGAAAGCTTCTGTTGCCAAATCATCTCCTACAAAAATTAAAAAAGCAGCACCAAAAAAGAAATGATCTGTTACTTTAATAATATATTGAAATATTTCATTATTTTTGCTAAAAAATGAAAATAACATAGGCCTTAATACAGGCCACAAATTAATATTTGATAAGAGTAAATTATTTTTTGTATAAATATTTTATAAAATAATAGTTTAGAAACATTTGCCACAGTCAGTACCACGGATGGGTGGCCACTTGAGAATACTGTGTGCGGTTGCATTTTTATTTAAAATATATGGTATAATAAATAAGTATATATTTAAATTGATTACTTCATTGAAAATTTTAATAATATACTTTAATATTAATGATATTTATGAAAAATATATATTTGTAAAAATTTTCATTTATTACTGGCAACAGCCATACCACGTTGAAAACACCGGTTCTCGTCCGATCACCGAAGTTAAGCAACATTGGGCACAGTCAGTACTTGGATGGGTGACCGCTTGGGAACACTGTGTGCGGTTGCCTTTTTATATTAAAAATATAAATTATTTTTCTTCTTTTCTTTTTTTTTACACACCATATATAAATATATGTTATTTAGAAATGTAAACCTTTTATATTATTCATCAACAAATAAATATTATTTTTTGTATAAAATTTTATTGCATTTATAACTCATATCATGGTTACTTTAAAGCGAGAAGTTTTTTTAATATTTCAAATGAATATAAAATAATATAAATTTTATGAAATTTATTTATTTTTAGAAATAGCAATCGCTTATAATTATAACAAAATTTTAATAATGTTTAATTTTATTTCAATAATTTATATATATATATATATATATATATATATATATATATATATATATATATATATATATATATATATTTTTTTTAATAAAAATAATATACTCTTATTTAATAATATATGTTGGTCCTATATATAGGACCGAAAATATTTCTTATTTGTTTTTTTTTTTTTAAATTGTCATTTAAAACGCTTATGCACGTTCTCCACGAATACGTCTTGCCAATTGTATATCCTTAGGCATAATTGTAACACGCTTTGCATGAATTGCGCATAAATTGGTATCTTCAAATAAACCTACTAAATAGGCTTCACTAGCTTCTTGTAATGCCATAACAGCTGAACTTTGAAAACGTAAATCGGTTTTAAAATCTTGTGCAATTTCACGTACTAAACGTTGGAATGGTAATTTACGAATTAACAATTCAGTACTTTTTTGATAACGACGAATTTCTCGTAAAGCTACTGTACCAGGACGATATCTGTGTGGTTTTTTTACTCCACCAGTTGCTGGTGCACTTTTACGTGCAGCTTTCGTTGCTAATTGTTTTCTTGGTGCTTTACCACCAGTTGATTTACGTGCAGTTTGCTTGGTTCTAGCCATTTTCAAATAATAATGTTTTTACAAAAAAACACACAATTTTAAAAATTATATTCGACAATTTGATACTACAAAGTCAAATGTTTAAATGCGAAATAAATGTGTTGTATTTATATTTATATGAAATTTCAAAATTTTTGTTGTCATATCCTATTGGATAGCTATCAGAGTATGGACTAATCAAATTGTATAGGCG
The DNA here is from genome assembly GCF_905475395.1 of Chrysoperla carnea. NCBI lineage: Eukaryota > Metazoa > Arthropoda > Insecta > Neuroptera > Chrysopidae > Chrysoperla > Chrysoperla carnea. Next base: position 10,938 of record NW_025408067.1, read on the forward strand.
TGGCTTAAAAAATCTTTAATGCTTTATATAAAAAGGCACAATTGTACCGGCGCTCACATACATTACAATACTTGTGAGGTTAACACACGTGTTATCCGTTCGTTAAAATATTGTAAATAATTTTTTATTAAAATGACTGGCAGAGGAAAAGGTGGAAAGGGTCTTGGAAAAGGGGGTGCAAAACGTCATAGAAAAGTTTTGCGTGATAATATCCAAGGTATTACAAAACCTGCAATTCGTCGTTTAGCACGACGAGGTGGAGTAAAACGTATCTCTGGTTTAATTTATGAAGAAACACGTGGTGTACTTAAAGTATTCCTTGAAAATGTTATTCGGGATGCTGTTACATATACTGAACACGCAAAACGTAAAACAGTTACAGCTATGGATGTTGTATATGCATTAAAACGACAAGGTCGTACTTTGTATGGTTTTGGAGGTTAAGAAAATATAATAATTTACTTAAAATATTTAGTAAATTTATTAAAGAATATTTAATACATCCGATAAATTTAAACAGGCTTTCCTTTTTGGGAAGCCACTAATTTTATTTATATAAGAGTAAATAAATTTGTTAATAAATATAACATATTATATAATTTGTTTACAACAAATTATTTTGTTTATAACATACATTACCAAATATTTTTATTTTTTTTTTTTATTGTAATATATCTGCAATAATAAATTATAATTTGTATATTATCTATTTTATTTTACAATAACTTATTGAATTTTTGAAAAAATTTTATTATAAATTAATATACTATTATATTTTTTATATATACAAGTTAAGAGTAACAAGTATCGATAGGAGATTATCGAATTTATAACTAATAAAACATTTCGCCTTAATCAAAGAAAATAAAGATTTTGCTATACCATTTTTTATACTTTCAATAAATAATTTATTATTAAATTTTTATTATTTCATTTATTTTTTAAAATTATTAAAAATATTTTTCTAATAATTATAAGCGTACATAAACAAGTAGTAAATGTAAAATGAAAATAATAAAGGTAATGTAATGCATTTGCATTACACTGATTTACGATATATATTCCGCGATATCCTTTATTATATTTAAAATTAATAATATTGATATACTAATAATAGATATATTCAAGCTATTAATATATAAAATTTTATATTAAATATGATATTAATAATTGTTTATTTAATTTTTTTGTATATATAAAAATAATTTACTCTTATTTAAAAAATTTGATGGCTCTCTTAAAAAGAGAGCCGTTTTTATATGTTGATGTATTTTTATGTTATCAATTAAATAATATTTTCGATTTATTTATTTTGAACTTGTATATTTTGTAACAGCTTTAGTACCTTCACTAACAGCGTGCTTTGCCAATTCACCAGGTAATAATAATCGAACTGCGGTTTGAATTTCCCGACTTGTGATTGTTGAACGTTTATTATAATGTGCTAAACGTGATGCTTCAGCAGCAATACGTTCAAAAATATCATTAACAAAACTGTTCATGATACTCATAGCTTTACTAGAGATACCAGTATCAGGATGCACTTGTTTTAATACTTTGTAAATGTAAATTGCATATGATTCCTTGCGCTTCCTCTTCTTTTTCTTATCACTCTTTGATATATTTTTTTGAGCTTTGCCAGCTTTTTTTGCTGCTTTTCCACTTGTTTTTGGTGGCATTGTTACAAACAATTAATATACACAGATAGTTACAGAACACCAGTCAGTATATGTATGAGCGTGTCGTGTATACAACTAGCGTATTATATACGCGAAGATGGATATAACAATAAAAATGAATACTACTCTCTGATTGGCTGAAAATAATACTATAAGGTGATTGGTTTATTTTTAAAGTTTTATATTTTATAAATATTATAAATTAAAATACCCAAATAACATTTTAAACATTTATGTTACAATCCCCGTAACGTACACATCTGTGTGATTATATTTACAAAAAAAAATATTAATTAAATAAATTTATTCGCTATGTCTGGACGAGGTAAAGGTGGTAAAGTAAAGGGAAAGGCAAAGTCAAGATCAAGCCGAGCAGGATTACAATTTCCTGTTGGAAGAATTCACAGATTATTACGAAAAGGAAATTATGCTGAACGAGTAGGTGCTGGTGCCCCAGTATATTTGGCTGCTGTTATGGAATATTTGGCTGCAGAAGTTCTCGAGTTAGCTGGTAATGCTGCCCGTGATAACAAAAAAACACGTATCATTCCACGTCATTTACAATTGGCAATTCGTAATGATGAAGAATTAAATAAATTATTATCTGGTGTAACAATTGCTCAAGGTGGTGTATTACCAAACATTCAAGCAGTGTTATTACCAAAGAAAACTGAAAAGAAAGCATAAATTAAAAACATTGCATTAATTTTTATAATAATAATACATCGATCATAGGCCTTTTAATAAAAGGCCACAAATTTATTTAAAATAAGAGTAAAAATTATTTTTATAAATAATATATTATAATATTTTTTTAAAGAATCAATTTAAATAATTATAAATTAATGATTCTTTTTTTTTTTTTTCTTTTTTATATGTTATTATGGAAATAATTCATCATATTATGATGACATTTAGGTAACATATTATAAGAATATTCATAAAATATTATCAAAATAATATTGTATTATGATGATATTTAGACAAAATATTATAAGAATATACACAAAATATTATCAAAATAATATCATTAGATAACAAAACTGTTCATGATACTCATACCTTTACTAGAGATAAAAGTATCAGGATGCACTTGTATTAATACATATTATCACAACATCACAAAATATTTTTTAAAAGGAAAAATTTTTTAAAAATTATTATAAAATTTGATTGAATTAAATTTCAATTTATTTTTTTAATAATTAAAAAAAAAAAAAAGCATATAAACTTTCTATTGAAAATGTTATTTTCAACTAGATGGCCAAGTGAACTTTGTTACACAAACAATATATGACGTATTCGTTATTTAAATAATCAGTATCCTTTGATATTATATCAATACGTTACTCTCTTCTTTTGATACATATTAATAAAATTTCAATTTATAAGATTTTATGTCAATTATATAAATAATATTATAAATTTTCTAAATACATAAGTTAAGTAACAAAAAATTTGAATAACAAGATAAATTTATATATTATGTTTTAATACTCGATACTATAATATATCGCATCCGTTACCAATTATTCGGTATCCTTTGATTTATACACAGAATGAACCAAAAATATGTATCAAATTTATTTTATTTATTTATATATTTAATATTATTATTATTATTTTATATTACAAAGTTTCTTAACGAAGCTTACAATGATTTCTCATATCGTACTTAACAAAATTATTTAGATCATATAAAATTTAAATTGTTAAAAAATTTTTATATTTATTATTATTATTTATTTTTATTAAAATTACATAACATAAAATTAATAATATTTTAATAATTATATAAATTAATTCTTATTTAAAATAATCTTATATTAATCTCAACAAATACTCTAATAATATATTTTGTCATAAATTTTTTTATATTTAAAATAAATATTATAATATATAAATACTTATATCAGTATAAAATTTCTTTATATAATTATGAAAAAATTAATTTAATAGTTAATTATTGATATTAATGCATAAATAAAAGTATTTTCTAATGAAATATATTTTGTCAATGTTCGATTAACACATTTCATAATAATACGTTTTCATTATTGACAAAAAAAGTTTTTCTAAAAATGAAATCTTATACTATAATATATATATTTATATATTAAATTTTTTAATTATTTATATACTAATAATTTATAATAAATCGATATTAAATAAAAAATAAAAATATATACTTTTTAAGTTTACCTTAAAAATATTATTGTTTTGTATGATTGAAATAATTAATATTAAACTATGTTTATTAATAATTGTTAATAAAAAAATTAAATATATTTTAATTTATAAAATAAATATTATTATTAAATTTATAATTTATTATTTTATATATTATAGAAATTGAAAAAATAAATCATGTTTACTACGACAGTAAATTAGAAATACTATTTAATTTTTATGTGTTTTCTACATGGTACTTTGACTTACATAGGGACTTATATTATTGTGAATAATGATATAATTGAAAACCTTTATTTTTTATTTGATAGAATTATTATATTTTATCATTTAAATATTTATAATAAATACATTATTTTTATAAAGTAAAAAATATGGCCGAAGAAAATTCTACAGCTGTTGCAGCAACTGCGGTTACTGCTGCTTCTACAACACCAACAAAAAAAGCAACAGCTTCTGGTGCTAAACGTACAAAACAACATTCAAAACCAACACATCCACGTACATCAGAAATGGTTGTTAACGCAATTAAAAATTTAAAAGAACGTGGTGGTTCATCATTACAAGCAATTAAAAAATATTTAGCTGCAAATTATAAAGTGGATTCTGATAAAATTTCACCATTTATTAAAAAATATTTAAAAGCTGCTGTAACTGAGGGAGCCTTGGTACAAACTAAAGGTAAAGGTGCATCTGGTTCATTCAAATTGGCTGCTTCCGCTTCATCTAATTCTTCAGCTAAATCAAAAGTATCCAAAAAAGAAAGTGGAGCAAAAGGTTCAGCAAAGAGTGCTAAAAGTAAACGGGCACCAAAAGAAAAGAAAGCCACAACTACATCATTGGCAGCCAAAAAGCCTAAAGCAAAAAAAGCGACTCCATCATCATCAACTGCTGCTAAAAAAGTTACTGCAAAATCATCAGCGGCATCAAAAAAAGCACCAGTTAAAGCAAAACCAGCAAAAAGTACAAAATCCGCTGCCAAAAGTAGCCCTGCTCGTAAACCGAAAGCACCAAAAGCTAAGAAAGCTTCTGTTGCCAAATCATCTCCTACAAAAATTAAAAAAGCAGCACCAAAAAAGAAATGATCTGTTACTTTAATAATATATTGAAATATTTCATTATTTTTGCTAAAAAATGAAAATAACATAGGCCTTAATACAGGCCACAAATTAATATTTGATAAGAGTAAATTATTTTTTGTATAAATATTTTATAAAATAATAGTTTAGAAACATTTGCCACAGTCAGTACCACGGATGGGTGGCCACTTGAGAATACTGTGTGCGGTTGCATTTTTATTTAAAATATATGGTATAATAAATAAGTATATATTTAAATTGATTACTTCATTGAAAATTTTAATAATATACTTTAATATTAATGATATTTATGAAAAATATATATTTGTAAAAATTTTCATTTATTACTGGCAACAGCCATACCACGTTGAAAACACCGGTTCTCGTCCGATCACCGAAGTTAAGCAACATTGGGCACAGTCAGTACTTGGATGGGTGACCGCTTGGGAACACTGTGTGCGGTTGCCTTTTTATATTAAAAATATAAATTATTTTTCTTCTTTTCTTTTTTTTACACACCATATATAAATATATGTTATTTAGAAATGTAAACCTTTTATATTATTCATCAACAAATAAATATTATTTTTTGTATAAAATTTTATTGCATTTATAACTCATATCATGGTTACTTTAAAGCGAGAAGTTTTTTTAATATTTCAAATGAATATAAAATAATATAAATTTTATGAAATTTATTTATTTTTAGAAATAGCAATCGCTTATAATTATAACAAAATTTTAATAATGTTTAATTTTATTTCAATAATATATATATATATATATATATATATATATATATATATATATATATATATATATATATATATTTTTTAATAAAAATAATATACTCTTATTTAATAATATATGTTGGTCCTATATATAGGACCGAAAATATTTCTTATTTGTTTTTTTTTTTTTAAATTGTCATTTAAAACGCTTATGCACGTTCTCCACGAATACGTCTTGCCAATTGTATATCCTTAGGCATAATTGTAACACGCTTTGCATGAATTGCGCATAAATTGGTATCTTCAAATAAACCTACTAAATAGGCTTCACTAGCTTCTTGTAATGCCATAACAGCTGAACTTTGAAAACGTAAATCGGTTTTAAAATCTTGTGCAATTTCACGTACTAAACGTTGGAATGGTAATTTACGAATTAACAATTCAGTACTTTTTTGATAACGACGAATTTCTCGTAAAGCTACTGTACCAGGACGATATCTGTGTGGTTTTTTTACTCCACCAGTTGCTGGTGCACTTTTACGTGCAGCTTTCGTTGCTAATTGTTTTCTTGGTGCTTTACCACCAGTTGATTTACGTGCAGTTTGCTTGGTTCTAGCCATTTTCAAATAATAATGTTTTTACAAAAAAACACACAATTTTAAAAATTATATTCGACAATTTGATACTACAAAGTCAAATGTTTAAATGCGAAATAAATGTGTTGTATTTATATTTATATGAAATTTCAAAATTTTTGTTGTCATATCCTATTGGATAGCTATCAGAGTATGGACTAATCAAATTGTATAGGCGTGGCTTAAAAAATCTTTAATGCTTTATATAAAAAGGCACAATTGTACCGGCGCTCACATACATTACAATACTTGTGAGGTTAAGACACGTGTTATCCGTTCGTTAAAATATTGTAAATAATTTTTTATTAAAATGACTGGCAGAGGAAAAGGTGGAAAGGGTCTTGGAAAAGGGGGTGCAAAACGTCATAGAAAAGTTTTGCGTGATAATATCCAAGGTATTACAAAACCTGCAATTCGTCGTTTAGCACGACGAGGTGGAGTAAAACGTATCTCTGGTTTAATTTATGAAGAAACACGTGGTGTACTTAAAGTATTCCTTGAAAATGTTATTCGGGATGCTGTTACATATACTGAACACGCAAAACGTAAAACAGTTACAGCTATGGATGTTGTATATGCATTAAAACGACAAGGTCGTACTTTGTATGGTTTTGGAGGTTAAGAAAATATAATAATTTACTTAAAATATTTAGTAAATTTATTAAAGAATATTTAATACATCCGATAAATTTAAACAGGCTTTCCTTTTTGGGAAGCCACTAATTTTATTTATATAAGAGTAAATAAATTTGTTAATAAATATAACATATTATATAATTTGTTTACAACAAATTATTTTGTTTATAACATACATTACCAAATATTTTTATTTTTTTTTTTTATTGTAATATATCTGCAATAATAAATTATAATTTGTATATTATCTATTTTATTTTACAATAACTTATTGAATTTTTGAAAAAATTTTATTATAAATTAATATACTATTATATTTTTTATATATACAAGTTAAGAGTAACAAGTATCGATAGGAGATTATCGAATTTATAACTAATAAAACATTTCGCCTTAATCAAAGAAAATAAAGATTTTGCTATACCATTTTTTATACTTTCAATAAATAATTTATTATTAAATTTTTATTATTTCATTTATTTTTTAAAATTATTAAAAATATTTTTCTAATAATTATAAGCGTACATAAACAAGTAGTAAATGTAAAATGAAAATAATAAAGGTAATGTAATGCATTTGCATTACACTGATTTACGATATATATTCCGCGATCTCCTTTATTATATTTAAAATTAATAATATTGATATACTAATAATAGATATATTCAAGCTATTAATATATAAAATTTTATATTAAATATGATATTAATAATTGTTTATTTAATTTTTTTGTATATATAAAAATAATTTACTCTTATTTAAAAAATTTGATGGCTCTCTTAAAAAGAGAGCCATTTTTATATGTTGATGTATTTTTATGTTATCAATTAAATAATATTTTCGATTTATTTATTTTGAACTTGTATATTTTGTAACAGCTTTAGTACCTTCACTAACAGCGTGCTTTGCCAATTCACCAGGTAATAATAATCGAACTGCGGTTTGAATTTCCCGACTTGTGATTGTTGAACGTTTATTATAATGTGCTAAACGTGATGCTTCAGCAGCAATACGTTCAAAAATATCATTAACAAAACTGTTCATGATACTCATAGCTTTACTAGAGATACCAGTATCAGGATGCACTTGTTTTAATACTTTGTAAATGTAAATTGCATATGATTCCTTGCGCTTCCTCTTCTTTTTCTTATCACTCTTTGATATATTTTTTTGAGCTTTGCCAGCTTTTTTTGCTGCTTTTCCACTTGTTTTTGGTGGCATTGTTACAAACAATTAATATACACAGATAGTTACAGAACACCAGTCAGTATATGTATGAGCGTGTCGTGTATACAACTAGCGTATTATATACGCGAAGATGGATATAACAATAAAAATGAATACTACTCTCTGATTGGCTGAAAATAATACTATAAGGTAATTGGTTTATTTTTAAAGTTTTATATTTTATAAATATTATAAATTAAAATACCCAAATAACATTTTAAACATTTATGTTACAATCCCCGTAACGTACACATCTGTGTGATTATATTTACAAAAAAAAATATTAATTAAATAAATTTATTCGCTATGTCTGGACGAGGTAAAGGTGGTAAAGTAAAGGGAAAGGCAAAGTCAAGATCAAGCCGAGCAGGATTACAATTTCCTGTTGGAAGAATTCACAGATTATTACGAAAAGGAAATTATGCTGAACGAGTAGGTGCTGGTGCCCCAGTATATTTGGCTGCTGTTATGGAATATTTGGCTGCAGAAGTTCTCGAGTTAGCTGGTAATGCTGCCCGTGATAACAAAAAAACACGTATCATTCCACGTCATTTACAATTGGCAATTCGTAATGATGAAGAATTAAATAAATTATTATCTGGTGTAACAATTGCTCAAGGTGGTGTATTACCAAACATTCAAGCAGTGTTATTACCAAAGAAAACTGAAAAGAAAGCATAAATTAAAAACATTGCATTAATTTTTATAATAATAATACATTGATCATAGGCCTTTTAATAAAAGGCCACAAATTTATTTAAAATAAGAGTAAAAATTATTTTTATAAATAATATATTATAATATTTTTTTAAAGAATCAATTTAAATAATTATAAATTAATGATTCTTTTTTTTTTTTTTCTTTTTTATATGTTATTATGGAAATAATTCATCATATTATGATGACATTTAGGTAACATATTATAAGAATATTCATAAAATATTATCAAAATAATATTGTATTATGATGATATTTAGACAAAATATTATAAGAATATACACAAAATATTATCAAAATAATATCATTAGATAACAAAACTGTTCATGATACTCATACCTTTACTAGAGATAAAAGTATCAGGATGCACTTGTATTAATACATATTATCACAACATCACAAAATATTTTTTAAAAGGAAAAATTTTTTAAAAATTATTATAAAATTTGATTGAATTAAATTTCAATTTATTTTTTTAATAATTAAAGAAAAAAAAAAGCATATAAACTTTCTATTGAAAATGTTATTTTCAACTAGATGGCCAAGTGAACTTTGTTACACAAACAATATATGACGTATTCGTTATTTAAATAATCAGTATCCTTTGATATTATATCAATACGTTACTCTCTTCTTTTGATACATATTAATAAAATTTCAATTTATAAGATTTTATGTCAATTATATAAATAATATTATAAATTTTCTAAATACATAAGTTAAGTAACAAAAAATTTGAATAACAAGATAAATTTATATATTATGTTTTAATACTCGATACTATAATATATCGCATCCGTTACCAATTATTCGGTATCCTTTGATTTATACACAGAATGAACCAAAAATATGTATCAAATTTATTTTATTTATTTATATATTTAATATTATTATTATTATTTTATATTACAAAGTTTCTTAACGAAGCTTACAATGATTTCTCATATCGTACTTAACAAAATTATTTAGATCATATAAAATTTAAATTGTTAAAAAATTTTTATATTTATTATTATTATTTATTTTTATTAAAATTACATAACATAAAATTAATAATATTTTAATAATTATATAAATTAATTCTTATTTAAAATAATCTTATATTAATCTCAACAAATACTCTAATAATATATTTTGTCATAAATTTTTTTATATTTAAAATAAATATTATAATATATAAATACTTATATCAGTATAAAATTTCTTTATATAATTATGAAAAAATTAATTTAATAGTTAATTATTGATATTAATGCATAAATAAAAGTATTTTCTAATGAAATATATTTTGTCAATGTTCGATTAACACATTTCATAATAATACGTTTTCATTATTGACAAAAAAAGTTTTTCTAAAAATGAAATCTTATACTATAATATATATATTTATATATTAAATTTTTTAATTATTTATATACTAATAATTTATAATAAATCGATATTAAATAAAAAATAAAAATATATACTTTTTAAGTTTACCTTAAAAATATTATTGTTTTGTATGATTGAAATAATTAATATTAAACTATGTTTATTAATAATTGTTAATAAAAAAATTAAATATATTTTAATTTATAAAATAAATATTATTATTAAATTTATAATTTATTATTTTATATATTATAGAAATTGAAAAAATAAATCATGTTTACTACGACAGTAAATTAGAAATACTATTTAATTTTTATGTGTTTTCTACATGGTACTTTGACTTACATAGGGACTTATATTATTGTGAATAATGATATAATTGAAAACCTTTATTTTTTATTTGATAGAATTATTATATTTTATCATTTAAATATTTATAATAAATACATTATTTTTATAAAGTAAAAAATATGGCCGAAGAAAATTCTACAGCTGTTGCAGCAACGGCGGTTACTGCTGCTTCTACAACACCAACAAAAAAAGCAACAGCTTCTGGTGCTAAACGTACAAAACAACATTCAAAACCAACACATCCACGTACATCAGAAATGGTTGTTAACGCAATTAAAAATTTAAAAGAACGTGGTGGTTCATCATTACAAGCAATTAAAAAATATTTAGCTGCAAATTATAAAGTGGATTCTGATAAAATTTCACCATTTATTAAAAAATATTTAAAAGCTGCTGTAACTGAGGGAGCCTTGGTACAAACTAAAGGTAAAGGTGCATCTGGTTCATTCAAATTGGCTGCTTCCGCTTCATCTAATTCTTCAGCTAAATCAAAAGTATCCAAAAAAGAAAGTGGAGCAAAAGGTTCAGCAAAGAGTGCTAAAAGTAAACGGGCACCAAAAGAAAAGAAAGCCACAACTACATCATTGGCAGCCAAAAAGCCTAAAGCAAAAAAAGCGACTCCATCATCATCAACTGCTGCTAAAAAAGTTACTGCAAAATCATCAGCGGCATCAAAAAAAGCACCAGTTAAAGCAAAACCAGCAAAAAGTACAAAATCCGCTGCCAAAAGTAGCCCTGCTCGTAAACCGAAAGCACCAAAAGCTAAGAAAGCTTCTGTTGCCAAATCATCTCCTACAAAAATTAAAAAAGCAGCACCAAAAAAGAAATGATCTGTTACTTTAATAATATATTGAAATATTTCATTATTTTTGCTAAAAAATGAAAATAACATAGGCCTTAATACAGGCCACAAATTAATATTTGATAAGAGTAAATTATTTTTTGTATAAATATTTTATAAAATAATAGTTTAGAAACATTTGCCACCGTCAGTACCACGGATGGGTGGCCACTTGAGAATACTGTGTGCGGTTGCATTTTTATTTAAAATATATGGTATAATAAATAAGTATATATTTAAATTGATTACTTCATTGAAAATTTTAATAATATACTTTAATATTAATGATATTTATGAAAAATATATATTTGTAAAAATTTTCATTTATTACTGGCAACAGCCATACCACGTTGACAACACCGGTTCTCGTCCGATCACCGAAGTTAAGCAACATTGGGCACAGTCAGTACTTGGATGGGTGACCGCTTGGGAACACTGTGTGCGGTTGCCTTTTTATATTAAAAATATAAATTATTTTTCTTCTTTTCTTTTTTTTTACACACCATATATAAATATATGTTATTTAGAAATGTAAACCTTTTATATTATTCATCAACAAATAAATATTATTTTTTGTATAAAATTTTATTGCATTTATAACTCATATCATGGTTACTTTAAAGCGAGAAGTTTTTTTAATATTTCAAATGAATATAAAATAATATAAATTTTATGAAATTTATTTATTTTTAGAAATAGCAATCGCTTATAATTATAACAAAATTTTAATAATGTTTAATTTTATTTCAATAATTTATATTTATATATATATATATATATATATATATATATATATATATATATATATTTTTTAATAAAAATAATATACTCTTATTTAATAATATATGTTGGTCCTATATATAGGACCGAAAATATTTCTTATTTGTTTTTTTTTTTTTAAATTGTCATTTAAAACGCTTATGCACGTTCTCCACGAATACGTCTTGCCAATTGTATATCCTTAGGCATAATTGTAACACGCTTTGCATGAATTGCGCATAAATTGGTATCTTCAAATAAACCTACTAAATAGGCTTCACTAGCTTCTTGTAATGCCATAACAGCTGAACTTTGAAAACGTAAATCGGTTTTAAAATCTTGTGCAATTTCACGTACTAAACGTTGGAATGGTAATTTACGAATTAACAATTCAGTACTTTTTTGATAACGACGAATTTCTCGTAAAGCTACTGTACCAGGACGATATCTGTGTGGTTTTTTTACTCCACCAGTTGCTGGTGCACTTTTACGTGCAGCTTTCGTTGCTAATTGTTTTCTTGGTGCTTTACCACCAGTTGATTTACGTGCAGTTTGCTTGGTTCTAGCCATTTTCAAATAATAATGTTTTTACAAAAAAACACACAATTTTAAAAATTATATTCGACAATTTGATACTACAAAGTCAAATGTTTAAATGCGAAATAAATGTGTTGTATTTATATTTATATGAAATTTCAAAATTTTTGTTGTCATATCCTATTGGATAGCTATCAGAGTATGGACTAATCAAATTGTATAGGCGTGGCTTAAAAAATCTTTAATGCTTTATATAAAAAGGCACAATTGTACCGGCGCTCACATACATTACAATACTTGTGAGGTTAACACACGTGTTATCCGTTCGTTAAAATATTGTAAATAATTTTTTATTAAAATGACTGGCAGAGGAAAAGGTGGAAAGGGTCTTGGAAAAGGGGGTGCAAAACGTCATAGAAAAGTTTTGCGTGATAATATCCAAGGTATTACAAAACCTGCAATTCGTCGTTTAGCACGACGAGGTGGAGTAAAACGTATCTCTGGTTTAATTTATGAAGAAACACGTGGTGTACTTAAAGTATTCCTTGAAAATGTTATTCGGGATGCTGTTACATATACTGAACACGCAAAACGTAAAACAGTTACAGCTATGGATGTTGTATATGCATTAAAACGACAAGGTCGTACTTTGTATGGTTTTGGAGGTTAAGAAAATATAATAATTTACTTAAAATATTTAGTAAATTTATTAAAGAATATTTAATACATCCGATAAATTTAAACAGGCTTTCCTTTTTGGGAAGCCACTAATTTTATTTATATAAGAGTAAATAAATTTGTTAATAAATATAACATATTATATAATTTGTTTACAACAAATTATTTTGTTTATAACATACATTACCAAATATTTTTATTTTTTTTTTTTATTGTAATATATCTGCAATAATAAATTATAATTTGTATATTATCTATTTTATTTTACAATAACTTATTGAATTTTTGAAAAAATTTTATTATAAATTAATATACTATTATATTTTTTATATATACAAGTTAAGAGTAACAAGTATCGATAGGAGATTATCGAATTTATAACTAATAAAACATTTCGCCTTAATCAAAGAAAATAAAGATTTTGCTATACCATTTTTTATACTTTCAATAAATAATTTATTATTAAATTTTTATTATTTCATTTATTTTTTAAAATTATTAAAAATATTTTTCTAATAATTATAAGCGTACATAAACAAGTAGTAAATGTAAAATGAAAATAATAAAGGTAATGTAATGCATTTGCATTACACTGATTTACGATATATATTCCGCGATATCCTTTATTATATTTAAAATTAATAATATTGATATACTAATAATAGATATATTCAAGCTATTAATATATAAAATTTTATATTAAATATGATATTAATAATTGTTTATTTAATTTTTTTGTATATATAAAAATAATTTACTCTTATTTAAAAAATTTGATGGCTCTCTTAAAAAGAGAGCCGTTTTTATATGTTGATGTATTTTTATGTTATCAATTAAATAATATTTTCGATTTATTTATTTTGAACTTGTATATTTTGTAACAGCTTTAGTACCTTCACTAACAGCGTGCTTTGCCAATTCACCAGGTAATAATAATCGAACTGCGGTTTGAATTTCCCGACTTGTGATTGTTGAACGTTTATTATAATGTGCTAAACGTGATGCTTCAGCAGCAATACGTTCAAAAATATCATTAACAAAACTGTTCATGATACTCATAGCTTTACTAGAGATACCAGTATCAGGATGCACTTGTTTTAATACTTTGTAAATGTAAATTGCATATGATTCCTTGCGCTTCCTCTTCTTTTTCTTATCACTCTTTGATATATTTTTTTGAGCTTTGCCAGCTTTTTTTGCTGCTTTTCCACTTGTTTTTGGTGGCATTGTTACAAACAATTAATATACACAGATAGTTACAGAACACCAGTCAGTATATGTATGAGCGTGTCGTGTATACAACTAGCGTATTATATACGCGAAGATGGATATAACAATAAAAATGAATACTACTCTCTGATTGGCTGAAAATAATACTATAAGGTGATTGGTTTATTTTTAAAGTTTTATATTTTATAAATATTATAAATTAAAATACCCAAATAACATTTTAAACATTTATGTTACAATCCCCGTAACGTACACATCTGTGTGATTATATTTACAAAAAAAAATATTAATTAAATAAATTTATTCGCTATGTCTGGACGAGGTAAAGGTGGTAAAGTAAAGGGAAAGGCAAAGTCAAGATCAAGCCGAGCAGGATTACAATTTCCTGTTGGAAGAATTCACAGATTATTACGAAAAGGAAATTATGCTGAACGAGTAGGTGCTGGTGCCCCAGTATATTTGGCTGCTGTTATGGAATATTTGGCTGCAGAAGTTCTCGAGTTAGCTGGTAATGCTGCCCGTGATAACAAAAAAACACGTATCATTCCACGTCATTTACAATTGGCAATTCGTAATGATGAAGAATTAAATAAATTATTATCTGGTGTAACAATTGCTCAAGGTGGTGTATTACCAAACATTCAAGCAGTGTTATTACCAAAGAAAACTGAAAAGAAAGCATAAATTAAAAACATTGCATTAATTTTTATAATAATAATACATCGATCATAGGCCTTTTAATAAAAGGCCACAAATTTATTTAAAATAAGAGTAAAAATTATTTTTATAAATAATATATTATAATATTTTTTTAAAGAATCAATTTAAATAATTATAAATTAATGATTCTTTTTTTTTTTTTTCTTTTTTATATGTTATTATGGAAATAATTCATCATATTATGATGACATTTAGGTAACATATTATAAGAATATTCATAAAATATTATCAAAATAATATTGTATTATGATGATATTTAGACAAAATATTATAAGAATATACACAAAATATTATCAAAATAATATCATTAGATAACAAAACTGTTCATGATACTCATACCTTTACTAGAGATAAAAGTATCAGGATGCACTTGTATTAATACATATTATCACAACATCACAAAATATTTTTTAAAAGGAAAAATTTTTTAAAAATTATTATAAAATTTGATTGAATTAAATTTCAATTTATTTTTTTAATAATTAAAGAAAAAAAAAAGCATATAAACTTTCTATTGAAAATGTTATTTTCAACTAGATGGCCAAGTGAACTTTGTTACACAAACAATATATGACGTATTCGTTATTTAAATAATCAGTATCCTTTGATATTATATCAATACGTTACTCTCTTCTTTTGATACATATTAATAAAATTTCAATTTATAAGATTTTATGTCAATTATATAAATAATATTATAAATTTTCTAAATACATAAGTTAAGTAACAAAAAATTTGAATAACAAGATAAATTTATATATTATGTTTTAATACTCGATACTATAATATATCGCATCCGTTACCAATTATTCGGTATCCTTTGATTTATACACAGAATGAACCAAAAATATGTATCAAATTTATTTTATTTATTTATATATTTAATATTATTATTATTATTTTATATTACAAAGTTTCTTAACGAAGCTTACAATGATTTCTCATATCGTACTTAACAAAATTATTTAGATCATATAAAATTTAAATTGTTAAAAAATTTTTATATTTATTATTATTATTTATTTTTATTAAAATTACATAACATAAAATTAATAATATTTTAATAATTATATAAATTAATTCTTATTTAAAATAATCTTATATTAATCTCAACAAATACTCTAATAATATATTTTGTCATAAATTTTTTTATATTTAAAATAAATATTATAATATATAAATACTTATATCAGTATAAAATTTCTTTATATAATTATGAAAAAATTAATTTAATAGTTAATTATTGATATTAATGCATAAATAAAAGTATTTTCTAATGAAATATATTTTGTCAATGTTCGATTAACACATTTCATAATAATACGTTTTCATTATTGACAAAAAAAGTTTTTCTAAAAATGAAATCTTATACTATAATATATATATTTATATATTAAATTTTTTAATTATTTATATACTAATAATTTATAATAAATCGATATTAAATAAAAAATAAAAATATATACTTTTTAAGTTTACCTTAAAAATATTATTGTTTTGTATGATTGAAATAATTAATATTAAACTATGTTTATTAATAATTGTTAATAAAAAAATTAAATATATTTTAATTTATAAAATAAATATTATTATTAAATTTATAATTTATTATTTTATATATTATAGAAATTGAAAAAATAAATCATGTTTACTACGACAGTAAATTAGAAATACTATTTAATTTTTATGTGTTTTCTACATGGTACTTTGACTTACATAGGGACTTATATTATTGTGAATAATGATATAATTGAAAACCTTTATTTTTTATTTGATAGAATTATTATATTTTATCATTTAAATATTTATAATAAATACATTATTTTTATAAAGTAAAAAATATGGCCGAAGAAAATTCTACAGCTGTTGCAGCAACTGCGGTTACTGCTGCTTCTACAACACCAACAAAAAAAGCAACAGCTTCTGGTGCTAAACGTACAAAACAACATTCAAAACCAACACATCCACGTACATCAGAAATGGTTGTTAACGCAATTAAAAATTTAAAAGAACGTGGTGGTTCATCATTACAAGCAATTAAAAAATATTTAGCTGCAAATTATAAAGTGGATTCTGATAAAATTTCACCATTTATTAAAAAATATTTAAAAGCTGCTGTAACTGAGGGAGCCTTGGTACAAACTAAAGGTAAAGGTGCATCTGGTTCATTCAAATTGGCTGCTTCCGCTTCATCTAATTCTTCAGCTAAATCAAAAGTATCCAAAAAAGAAAGTGGAGCAAAAGGTTCAGCAAAGAGTGCTAAAAGTAAACGGGCACCAAAAGAAAAGAAAGCCACAACTACATCATTGGCAGCCAAAAAGCCTAAAGCAAAAAAAGCGACTCCATCATCATCAACTGCTGCTAAAAAAGTTACTGCAAAATCATCAGCGGCATCAAAAAAAGCACCAGTTAAAGCAAAACCAGCAAAAAGTACAAAATCCGCTGCCAAAAGTAGCCCTGCTCGTAAACCGAAAGCACCAAAAGCTAAGAAAGCTTCTGTTGCCAAATCATCTCCTACAAAAATTAAAAAAGCAGCACCAAAAAAGAAATGATCTGTTACTTTAATAATATATTGAAATATTTCATTATTTTTGCTAAAAAATGAAAATAACATAGGCCTTAATACAGGCCACAAATTAATATTTGATAAGAGTAAATTATTTTTTGTATAAATATTTTATAAAATAATAGTTTAGAAACATTTGCCACAGTCAGTACCACGGATGGGTGGCCACTTGAGAATACTGTGTGCGGTTGCATTTTTATTTAAAATATATGGTATAATAAATAAGTATATATTTAAATTGATTACTTCATTGAAAATTTTAATAATATACTTTAATATTAATGATATTTATGAAAAATATATATTTGTAAAAATTTTCATTTATTACTGGCAACAGCCATACCACGTTGAAAACACCGGTTCTCGTCCGATCACCGAAGTTAAGCAACATTGGGCACAGTCAGTACTTGGATGGGTGACCGCTTGGGAACACTGTGTGCGGTTGCCTTTTTATATTAAAAATATAAATTATTTTTCTTCTTTTCTTTTTTTTTACACACCATATATAAATATATGTTATTTAGAAATGTAAACCTTTTATATTATTCATCAACAAATAAATATTATTTTTTGTATAAAATTTTATTGCATTTATAACTCATATCATGGTTACTTTAAAGCGAGAAGTTTTTTTAATATTTCAAATGAATATAAAATAATATAAATTTTATGAAATTTATTTATTTTTAGAAATAGCAATCGCTTATAATTATAACAAAATTTTAATAATGTTTAATTTTATTTCAATAATTTATATTTATATATATATATATATATATATATATATATATATATATATATATATATATTTTTTAATAAAAATAATATACTCTTATTTAATAATATATGTTGGTCCTATATATAGGACCGAAAATATTTCTTATTTGTTTTTTTTTTTTTAAATTGTCATTTAAAACGCTTATGCACGTTCTCCACGAATACGTCTTGCCAATTGTATATCCTTAGGCATAATTGTAACACGCTTTGCATGAATTGCGCATAAATTGGTATCTTCAAATAAACCTACTAAATAGGCTTCACTAGCTTCTTGTAATGCCATAACAGCTGAACTTTGAAAACGTAAATCGGTTTTAAAATCTTGTGCAATTTCACGTACTAAACGTTGGAATGGTAATTTACGAATTAACAATTCAGTACTTTTTTGATAACGACGAATTTCTCGTAAAGCTACTGTACCAGGACGATATCTGTGTGGTTTTTTTACTCCACCAGTTGCTGGTGCACTTTTACGTGCAGCTTTCGTTGCTAATTGTTTTCTTGGTGCTTTACCACCAGTTGATTTACGTGCAGTTTGCTTGGTTCTAGCCATTTTCAAATAATAATGTTTTTACAAAAAAACACACAATTTTAAAAATTATATTCGACAATTTGATACTACAAAGTCAAATGTTTAAATGCGAAATAAATGTGTTGTATTTATATTTATATGAAATTTCAAAATTTTTGTTGTCATATCCTATTGGATAGCTATCAGAGTATGGACTAATCAAATTGTATAGGCGTGGCTTAAAAAATCTTTAATGCTTTATATAAAAAGGCACAATTGTACCGGCGCTCACATACATTACAATACTTGTGAGGTTAACACACGTGTTATCCGTTCGTTAAAATATTGTAAATAATTTTTTATTAAAATGACTGGCAGAGGAAAAGGTGGAAAGGGTCTTGGAAAAGGGGGTGCAAAACGTCATAGAAAAGTTTTGCGTGATAATATCCAAGGTATTACAAAACCTGCAATTCGTCGTTTAGCACGACGAGGTGGAGTAAAACGTATCTCTGGTTTAATTTATGAAGAAACACGTGGTGTACTTAAAGTATTCCTTGAAAATGTTATTCGGGATGCTGTTACATATACTGAACACGCAAAACGTAAAACAGTTACAGCTATGGATGTTGTATATGCATTAAAACGACAAGGTCGTACTTTGTATGGTTTTGGAGGTTAAGAAAATATAATAATTTACTTAAAATATTTAGTAAATTTATTAAAGAATATTTAATACATCCGATAAATTTAAACAGGCTTTCCTTTTTGGGAAGCCACTAATTTTATTTATATAAGAGTAAATAAATTTGTTAATAAATATAACATATTATATAATTTGTTTACAACAAATTATTTTGTTTATAACATACATTACCAAATATTTTTATTTTTTTTTTTTATTGTAATATATCTGCAATAATAAATTATAATTTGTATATTATCTATTTTATTTTACAATAACTTATTGAATTTTTGAAAAAATTTTATTATAAATTAATATACTATTATATTTTTTATATATACAAGTTAAGAGTAACAAGTATCGATAGGAGATTATCGAATTTATAACTAATAAAACATTTCGCCTTAATCAAAGAAAATAAAGATTTTGCTATACCATTTTTTATACTTTCAATAAATAATTTATTATTAAATTTTTATTATTTCATTTATTTTTTAAAATTATTAAAAATATTTTTCTAATAATTATAAGCGTACATAAACAAGTAGTAAATGTAAAATGAAAATAATAAAGGTAATGTAATGCATTTGCATTACACTGATTTACGATATATATTCCGCGATATCCTTTATTATATTTAAAATTAATAATATTGATATACTAATAATAGATATATTCAAGCTATTAATATATAAAATTTTATATTAAATATGATATTAATAATTGTTTATTTAATTTTTTTGTATATATAAAAATAATTTACTCTTATTTAAAAAATTTGATGGCTCTCTTAAAAAGAGAGCCGTTTTTATATGTTGATGTATTTTTATGTTATCAATTAAATAATATTTTCGATTTATTTATTTTGAACTTGTATATTTTGTAACAGCTTTAGTACCTTCACTAACAGCGTGCTTTGCCAATTCACCAGGTAATAATAATCGAACTGCGGTTTGAATTTCCCGACTTGTGATTGTTGAACGTTTATTATAATGTGCTAAACGTGATGCTTCAGCAGCAATACGTTCAAAAATATCATTAACAAAACTGTTCATGATACTCATAGCTTTACTAGAGATACCAGTATCAGGATGCACTTGTTTTAATACTTTGTAAATGTAAATTGCATATGATTCCTTGCGCTTCCTCTTCTTTTTCTTATCACTCTTTGATATATTTTTTTGAGCTTTGCCAGCTTTTTTTGCTGCTTTTCCACTTGTTTTTGGTGGCATTGTTACAAACAATTAATATACACAGATAGTTACAGAACACCAGTCAGTATATGTATGAGCGTGTCGTGTATACAACTAGCGTATTATATACGCGAAGATGGATATAACAATAAAAATGAATGCTACTCTCTGATTGGCTGAAAATAATACTATAAGGTGATTGGTTTATTTTTAAAGTTTTATATTTTATAAATATTATAAATTAAAATACCCAAATAACATTTTAAACATTTATGTTACAATCCCCGTAACGTACACATCTGTGTGATTATATTTACAAAAAAAAATATTAATTAAATAAATTTATTCGCTATGTCTGGACGAGGTAAAGGTGGTAAAGTAAAGGGAAAGGCAAAGTCAAGATCAAGCCGAGCAGGATTACAATTTCCTGTTGGAAGAATTCACAGATTATTACGAAAAGGAAATTATGCTGAACGAGTAGGTGCTGGTGCCCCAGTATATTTGGCTGCTGTTATGGAATATTTGGCTGCAGAAGTTCTCGAGTTAGCTGGTAATGCTGCCCGTGATAACAAAAAAACACGTATCATTCCACGTCATTTACAATTGGCAATTCGTAATGATGAAGAATTAAATAAATTATTATCTGGTGTAACAATTGCTCAAGGTGGTGTATTACCAAACATTCAAGCAGTGTTATTACCAAAGAAAACTGAAAAGAAAGCATAAATTAAAAACATTGCATTAATTTTTATAATAATAATACATCGATCATAGGCCTTTTAATAAAAGGCCACAAATTTATTTAAAATAAGAGTAAAAATTATTTTTATAAATAATATATTATAATATTTTTTTAAAGAATCAATTTAAATAATTATAAATTAATGATTCTTTTTTTTTTTTTTCTTTTTTATATGTTATTATGGAAATAATTCATCATATTATGATGACATTTAGGTAACATATTATAAGAATATTCATAAAATATTATCAAAATAATATTGTATTATGATGATATTTAGACAAAATATTATAAGAATATACACAAAATATTATCAAAATAATATCATTAGATAACAAAACTGTTCATGATACTCATACCTTTACTAGAGATAAAAGTATCAGGATGCACTTGTATTAATACATATTATCACAACATCACAAAATATTTTTTAAAAGGAAAAATTTTTTAAAAATTATTATAAAATTTGATTGAATTAAATTTCAATTTATTTTTTTAATAATTAAAGAAAAAAAAAAGCATATAAACTTTCTATTGAAAATGTTATTTTCAACTAGATGGCCAAGTGAACTTTGTTACACAAACAATATATGACGTATTCGTTATTTAAATAATCAGTATCCTTTGATATTATATCAATACGTTACTCTCTTCTTTTGATACATATTAATAAAATTTCAATTTATAAGATTTTATGTCAATTATATAAATAATATTATAAATTTTCTAAATACATAAGTTAAGTAACAAAAAATTTGAATAACAAGATAAATTTATATATTATGTTTTAATACTCGATACTATAATATATCGCATCCGTTACCAATTATTCGGTATCCTTTGATTTATACACAGAATGAACCAAAAATATGTATCAAATTTATTTTATTTATTTATATATTTAATATTATTATTATTATTTTATATTACAAAGTTTCTTAACGAAGCTTACAATGATTTCTCATATCGTACTTAACAAAATTATTTAGATCATATAAAATTTAAATTGTTAAAAAATTTTTATATTTATTATTATTATTTATTTTTATTAAAATTACATAACATAAAATTAATAATATTTTAATAATTATATAAATTAATTCTTATTTAAAATAATCTTATATTAATCTCAACAAATACTCTAATAATATATTTTGTCATAAATTTTTTTATATTTAAAATAAATATTATAATATATAAATACTTATATCAGTATAAAATTTCTTTATATAATTATGAAAAAATTAATTTAATAGTTAATTATTGATATTAATGCATAAATAAAAGTATTTTCTAATGAAATATATTTTGTCAATGTTCGATTAACACATTTCATAATAATACGTTTTCATTATTGACAAAAAAAGTTTTTCTAAAAATGAAATCTTATACTATAATATATAAATATATATATTAAATTTTTTAATTATTTATATACTAATAATTTATAATAAATCGATATTAAATAAAAAATAAAAATATATACTTTTTAAGTTTACCTTAAAAATATTATTGTTTTGTATGATTGAAATAATTAATATTAAACTATGTTTATTAATAATTGTTAATAAAAAAATTAAATATATTTTAATTTATAAAATAAATATTATTATTAAATTTATAATTTATTATTTTATATATTATAGAAATTGAAAAAATAAATCATGTTTACTACGACAGTAAATTAGAAATACTATTTAATTTTTATGTGTTTTCTACATGGTACTTTGACTTACATAGGGACTTATATTATTGTGAATAATGATATAATTGAAAACCTTTATTTTTTATTTGATAGAATTATTATATTTTATCATTTAAATATTTATAATAAATACATTATTTTTATAAAGTAAAAAATATGGCCGAAGAAAATTCTACAGCTGTTGCAGCAACTGCGGTTACTGCTGCTTCTACAACACCAACAAAAAAAGCAACAGCTTCTGGTGCTAAACGTACAAAACAACATTCAAAACCAACACATCCACGTACATCAGAAATGGTTGTTAACGCAATTAAAAATTTAAAAGAACGTGGTGGTTCATCATTACAAGCAATTAAAAAATATTTAGCTGCAAATTATAAAGTGGATTCTGATAAAATTTCACCATTTATTAAAAAATATTTAAAAGCTGCTGTAACTGAGGGAGCCTTGGTACAAACTAAAGGTAAAGGTGCATCTGGTTCATTCAAATTGGCTGCTTCCGCTTCATCTAATTCTTCAGCTAAATCAAAAGTATCCAAAAAAGAAAGTGGAGCAAAAGGTTCAGCAAAGAGTGCTAAAAGTAAACGGGCACCAAAAGAAAAGAAAGCCACAACTACATCATTGGCAGCCAAAAAGCCTAAAGCAAAAAAAGCGACTCCATCATCATCAACTGCTGCTAAAAAAGTTACTGCAAAATCATCAGCGGCATCAAAAAAAGCACCAGTTAAAGCAAAACCAGCAAAAAGTACAAAATCCGCTGCCAAAAGTAGCCCTGCTCGTAAACCGAAAGCACCAAAAGCTAAGAAAGCTTCTGTTGCCAAATCATCTCCTACAAAAATTAAAAAAGCAGCACCAAAAAAGAAATGATCTGTTACTTTAATAATATATTGAAATATTTCATTATTTTTGCTAAAAAATGAAAATAACATAGGCCTTAATACAGGCCACAAATTAATATTTGATAAGAGTAAATTATTTTTTGTATAAATATTTTATAAAATAATAGTTTAGAAACATTTGCCACAGTCAGTACCACGGATGGGTGGCCACTTGAGAATACTGTGTGCGGTTGCATTTTTATTTAAAATATATGGTATAATAAATAAGTATATATTTAAATTGATTACTTCATTGAAAATTTTAATAATATACTTTAATATTAATGATATTTATGAAAAATATATATTTGTAAAAATTTTCATTTATTACTGGCAACAGCCATACCACGTTGAAAACACCGGTTCTCGTCCGATCACCGAAGTTAAGCAACATTGGGCACAGTCAGTACTTGGATGGGTGACCGCTTGGGAACACTGTGTGCGGTTGCCTTTTTATATTAAAAATATAAATTATTTTTCTTCTTTTCTTTTTTTTTACACACCATATATAAATATATGTTATTTAGAAATGTAAACCTTTTATATTATTCATCAACAAATAAATATTATTTTTTGTATAAAATTTTATTGCATTTATAACTCATATCATGGTTACTTTAAAGCGAGAAGTTTTTTTAATATTTCAAATGAATATAAAATAATATAAATTTTATGAAATTTATTTATTTTTAGAAATAGCAATCGCTTATAATTATAACAAAATTTTAATAATGTTTAATTTTATTTCAATAATTTATATTTATATATATATATATATATATATATATATATATATATATATATATATATATATATATATTTTTTAATAAAAATAATATACTCTTATTTAATAATATATGTTGGTCCTATATATAGGACCGAAAATATTTCTTATTTGTTTTTTTTTTTTAAATTGTCATTTAAAACGCTTATGCACGTTCTCCACGAATACGTCTTGCCAATTGTATATCCTTAGGCATAATTGTAACACGCTTTGCATGAATTGCGCATAAATTGGTATCTTCAAATAAACCTACTAAATAGGCTTCACTAGCTTCTTGTAATGCCATAACAGCTGAACTTTGAAAACGTAAATCGGTTTTAAAATCTTGTGCAATTTCACGTACTAAACGTTGGAATGGTAATTTACGAATTAACAATTCAGTACTTTTTTGATAACGACGAATTTCTCGTAAAGCTACTGTACCAGGACGATATCTGTGTGGTTTTTTTACTCCACCAGTTGCTGGTGCACTTTTACGTGCAGCTTTCGTTGCTAATTGTTTTCTTGGTGCTTTACCACCAGTTGATTTACGTGCAGTTTGCTTGGTTCTAGCCATTTTCAAATAATAATGTTTTTACAAAAAAACACACAATTTTAAAAATTATATTCGACAATTTGATACTACAAAGTCAAATGTTTAAATGCGAAATAAATGTGTTGTATTTATATTTATATGAAATTTCAAAATTTTTGTTGTCATATCCTATTGGATAGCTATCAGAGTATGGACTAATCAAATTGTATAGGCGTGGCTTAAAAAATCTTTAATGCTTTATATAAAAAGGCACAATTGTACCGGCGCTCACATACATTACAATACTTGTGAGGTTAACACACGTGTTATCCGTTCGTTAAAATATTGTAAATAATTTTTTATTAAAATGACTGGCAGAGGAAAAGGTGGAAAGGGTCTTGGAAAAGGGGGTGCAAAACGTCATAGAAAAGTTTTGCGTGATAATATCCAAGGTATTACAAAACCTGCAATTCGTCGTTTAGCACGACGAGGTGGAGTAAAACGTATCTCTGGTTTAATTTATGAAGAAACACGTGGTGTACTTAAAGTATTCCTTGAAAATGTTATTCGGGATGCTGTTACATATACTGAACACGCAAAACGTAAAACAGTTACAGCTATGGATGTTGTATATGCATTAAAACGACAAGGTCGTACTTTGTATGGTTTTGGAGGTTAAGAAAATATAATAATTTACTTAAAATATTTAGTAAATTTATTAAAGAATATTTAATACATCCGATAAATTTAAACAGGCTTTCCTTTTTGGGAAGCCACTAATTTTATTTATATAAGAGTAAATAAATTTGTTAATAAATATAACATATTATATAATTTGTTTACAACAAATTATTTTGTTTATAACATACATTACCAAATATTTTTATTTTTTTTTTTTATTGTAATATATCTGCAATAATAAATTATAATTTGTATATTATCTATTTTATTTTACAATAACTTATTGAATTTTTGAAAAAATTTTATTATAAATTAATATACTATTATATTTTTTATATATACAAGTTAAGAGTAACAAGTATCGATAGGAGATTATCGAATTTATAACTAATAAAACATTTCGCCTTAATCAAAGAAAATAAAGATTTTGCTATACCATTTTTTATACTTTCAATAAATAATTTATTATTAAATTTTTATTATTTCATTTATTTTTTAAAATTATTAAAAATATTTTTCTAATAATTATAAGCGTACATAAACAAGTAGTAAATGTAAAATGAAAATAATAAAGGTAATGTAATGCATTTGCATTACATTGATTTACGATATATATTCCGCGATATCCTTTATTATATTTAAAATTAATAATATTGATATACTAATAATAGATATATTCAAGCTATTAATATATAAAATTTTATATTAAATATGATATTAATAATTGTTTATTTAATTTTTTTGTATATATAAAAATAATTTACTCTTATTTAAAAAATTTGATGGCTCTCTTAAAAAGAGAGCCGTTTTTATATGTTGATGTATTTTTATGTTATCAATTAAATAATATTTTCGATTTATTTATTTTGAACTTGTATATTTTGTAACAGCTTTAGTACCTTCACTAACAGCGTGCTTTGCCAATTCACCAGGTAATAATAATCGAACTGCGGTTTGAATTTCCCGACTTGTGATTGTTGAACGTTTATTATAATGTGCTAAACGTGATGCTTCAGCAGCAATACGTTCAAAAATATCATTAACAAAACTGTTCATGATACTCATAGCTTTACTAGAGATACCAGTATCAGGATGCACTTGTTTTAATACTTTGTAAATGTAAATTGCATATGATTCCTTGCGCTTCCTCTTCTTTTTCTTATCACTCTTTGATATATTTTTTTGAGCTTTGCCAGCTTTTTTTGCTGCTTTTCCACTTGTTTTTGGTGGCATTGTTACAAACAATTAATATACACAGATAGTTACAGAACACCAGTCAGTATATGTATGAGCGTGTCGTGTATACAACTAGCGTATTATATACGCGAAGATGGATATAACAATAAAAATGAATACTACTCTCTGATTGGCTGAAAATAATACTATAAGGTGATTGGTTTATTTTTAAAGTTTTATATTTTATAAATATTATAAATTAAAATACCCAAATAACATTTTAAACATTTATGTTACAATCCCCGTAACGTACACATCTGTGTGATTATATTTACAAAAAAAAATATTAATTAAATAAATTTATTCGCTATGTCTGGACGAGGTAAAGGTGGTAAAGTAAAGGGAAAGGCAAAGTCAAGATCAAGCCGAGCAGGATTACAATTTCCTGTTGGAAGAATTCACAGATTATTACGAAAAGGAAATTATGCTGAACGAGTAGGTGCTGGTGCCCCAGTATATTTGGCTGCTGTTATGGAATATTTGGCTGCAGAAGTTCTCGAGTTAGCTGGTAATGCTGCCCGTGATAACAAAAAAACACGTATCATTCCACGTCATTTACAATTGGCAATTCGTAATGATGAAGAATTAAATAAATTATTATCTGGTGTAACAATTGCTCAAGGTGGTGTATTACCAAACATTCAAGCAGTGTTATTACCAAAGAAAACTGAAAAGAAAGCATAAATTAAAAACATTGCATTAATTTTTATAATAATAATACATCGATCATAGGCCTTTTAATAAAAGGCCACAAATTTATTTAAAATAAGAGTAAAAATTATTTTTATAAATAATATATTATAATATTTTTTTAAAGAATCAATTTAAATAATTATAAATTAATGATTCTTTTTTTTTTTTTTCTTTTTTATATGTTATTATGGAAATAATTCATCATATTATGATGACATTTAGGTAACATATTATAAGAATATTCATAAAATATTATCAAAATAATATTGTATTATGATGATATTTAGACAAAATATTATAAGAATATACACAAAATATTATCAAAATAATATCATTAGATAACAAAACTGTTCATGATACTCATACCTTTACTAGAGATAAAAGTATCAGGATGCACTTGTATTAATACATATTATCACAACATCACAAAATATTTTTTAAAAGGAAAAATTTTTTAAAAATTATTATAAAATTTGATTGAATTAAATTTCAATTTATTTTTTTAATAATTAAAAAAAAAAAAAAGCATATAAACTTTCTATTGAAAATGTTATTTTCAACTAGATGGCCAAGTGAACTTTGTTACACAAACAATATATGACGTATTCGTTATTTAAATAATCAGTATCCTTTGATATTATATCAATACGTTACTCTCTTCTTTTGATACATATTAATAAAATTTCAATTTATAAGATTTTATGTCAATTATATAAATAATATTATAAATTTTCTAAATACATAAGTTAAGTAACAAAAAATTTGAATAACAAGATAAATTTATATATTATGTTTTAATACTCGATACTATAATATATCGCATCCGTTACCAATTATTCGGTATCCTTTGATTTATACACAGAATGAACCAAAAATATGTATCAAATTTATTTTATTTATTTATATATTTAATATTATTATTATTATTTTATATTACAAAGTTTCTTAACGAAGCTTACAATGATTTCTCATATCGTACTTAACAAAATTATTTAGATCATATAAAATTTAAATTGTTAAAAAATTTTTATATTTATTATTATTATTTATTTTTATTAAAATTACATAACATAAAATTAATAATATTTTAATAATTATATAAATTAATTCTTATTTAAAATAATCTTATATTAATCTCAACAAATACTCTAATAATATATTTTGTCATAAATTTTTTTATATTTAAAATAAATATTATAATATATAAATACTTATATCAGTATAAAATTTCTTTATATAATTATGAAAAAATTAATTTAATAGTTAATTATTGATATTAATGCATAAATAAAAGTATTTTCTAATGAAATATATTTTGTCAATGTTCGATTAACACATTTCATAATAATACGTTTTCATTATTGACAAAAAAAGTTTTTCTAAAAATGAAATCTTATACTATAATATATATATTTATATATTAAATTTTTTAATTATTTATATACTAATAATTTATAATAAATCGATATTAAATAAAAAATAAAAATATATACTTTTTAAGTTTACCTTAAAAATATTATTGTTTTGTATGATTGAAATAATTAATATTAAACTATGTTTATTAATAATTGTTAATAAAAAAATTAAATATATTTTAATTTATAAAATAAATATTATTATTAAATTTATAATTTATTATTTTATATATTATAGAAATTGAAAAAATAAATCATGTTTACTACGACAGTAAATTAGAAATACTATTTAATTTTTTATGTGTTTTCTACATGGTACTTTGACTTACATAGGGACTTATATTATTGTGAATAATGATATAATTGAAAACCTTTATTTTTTATTTGATAGAATTATTATATTTTATCATTTAAATATTTATAATAAATACATTATTTTTATAAAGTAAAAAATATGGCCGAAGAAAATTCTACAGCTGTTGCAGCAACTGCGGTTACTGCTGCTTCTACAACACCAACAAAAAAAGCAACAGCTTCTGGTGCTAAACGTACAAAACAACATTCAAAACCAACACATCCACGTACATCAGAAATGGTTGTTAACGCAATTAAAAATTTAAAAGAACGTGGTGGTTCATCATTACAAGCAATTAAAAAATATTTAGCTGCAAATTATAAAGTGGATTCTGATAAAATTTCACCATTTATTAAAAAATATTTAAAAGCTGCTGTAACTGAGGGAGCCTTGGTACAAACTAAAGGTAAAGGTGCATCTGGTTCATTCAAATTGGCTGCTTCCGCTTCATCTAATTCTTCAGCTAAATCAAAAGTATCCAAAAAAGAAAGTGGAGCAAAAGGTTCAGCAAAGAGTGCTAAAAGTAAACGGGCACCAAAAGAAAAGAAAGCCACAACTACATCATTGGCAGCCAAAAAGCCTAAAGCAAAAAAAGCGACTCCATCATCATCAACTGCTGCTAAAAAAGTTACTGCAAAATCATCAGCGGCATCAAAAAAAGCACCAGTTAAAGCAAAACCAGCAAAAAGTACAAAATCCGCTGCCAAAAGTAGCCCTGCTCGTAAACCGAAAGCACCAAAAGCTAAGAAAGCTTCTGTTGCCAAATCATCTCCTACAAAAATTAAAAAAGCAGCACCAAAAAAGAAATGATCTGTTACTTTAATAATATATTGAAATATTTCATTATTTTTGCTAAAAAATGAAAATAACATAGGCATTAATACAGGCCACAAATTAATATTTGATAAGAGTAAATTATTTTTTGTATAAATATTTTATAAAATAATAGTTTAGAAACATTTGCCACAGTCAGTACCACGGATGGGTGGCCACTTGAGAATACTGTGTGCGGTTGCATTTTTATTTAAAATATATGGTATAATAAATAAGTATATATTTAAATTGATTACTTCATTGAAAATTTTAATAATATACTTTAATATTAATGATATTTATGAAAAATATATATTTGTAAAAATTTTCATTTATTACTGGCAACAGCCATACCACGTTGAAAACACCGGTTCTCGTCCGATCACCGAAGTTAAGCAACATTGGGCACAGTCAGTACTTGGATGGGTGACCGCTTGGGAACACTGTGTGCGGTTGCCTTTTTATATTAAAAATATAAATTATTTTTCTTCTTTTCTTTTTTTTTACACACCATATATAAATATATGTTATTTAGAAATGTAAACCTTTTATATTATTCATCAACAAATAAATATTATTTTTTGTATAAAATTTTATTGCATTTATAACTCATATCATGGTTACTTTAAAGCGAGAAGTTTTTTTAATATTTCAAATGAATATAAAATAATATAAATTTTATGAAATTTATTTATTTTTAGAAATAGCAATCGCTTATAATTATAACAAAATTTTAATAATGTTTAATTTTATTTCAATAATTTATATTTATATATATATATATATATATATATATATATATATATATATATATATATATTTTTTAATAAAAATAATATACTCTTATTTAATAATATATGTTGGTCCTATATATAGGACCGAAAATATTTCTTATTTGTTTTTTTTTTTTTAAATTGTCATTTAAAACGCTTATGCACGTTCTCCACGAATACGTCTTGCCAATTGTATATCCTTAGGCATAATTGTAACACGCTTTGCATGAATTGCGCATAAATTGGTATCTTCAAATAAACCTACTAAATAGGCTTCACTAGCTTCTTGTAATGCCATAACAGCTGAACTTTGAAAACGTAAATCGGTTTTAAAATCTTGTGCAATTTCACGTACTAAACGTTGGAATGGTAATTTACGAATTAACAATTCAGTACTTTTTTGATAACGACGAATTTCTCGTAAAGCTACTGTACCAGGACGATATCTGTGTGGTTTTTTTACTCCACCAGTTGCTGGTGCACTTTTACGTGCAGCTTTCGTTGCTAATTGTTTTCTTGGTGCTTTACCACCAGTTGATTTACGTGCAGTTTGCTTGGTTCTAGCCATTTTCAAATAATAATGTTTTTACAAAAAAACACACAATTTTAAAAATTATATTCGACAATTTGATACTACAAAGTCAAATGTTTAAATGCGAAATAAATGTGTTGTATTTATATTTATATGAAATTTCAAAATTTTTGTTGTCATATCCTATTGGATAGCTATCAGAGTATGGACTAATCAAATTGTATAGGCGTGGCTTAAAAAATCTTTAATGCTTTATATAAAAAGGCACAATTGTACCGGCGCTCACATACATTACAATACTTGTGAGGTTAACACACGTGTTATCCGTTCGTTAAAATATTGTAAATAATTTTTTATTAAAATGACTGGCAGAGGAAAAGGTGGAAAGGGTCTTGGAAAAGGGGGTGCAAAACGTCATAGAAAAGTTTTGCGTGATAATATCCAAGGTATTACAAAACCTGCAATTCGTCGTTTAGCACGATGAGGTGGAGTAAAACGTATCTCTGGTTTAATTTATGAAGAAACACGTGGTGTACTTAAAGTATTCCTTGAAAATGTTATTCGGGATGCTGTTACATATACTGAACACGCAAAACGTAAAACAGTTACAGCTATGGATGTTGTATATGCATTAAAACGACAAGGTCGTACTTTGTATGGTTTTGGAGGTTAAGAAAATATAATAATTTACTTAAAATATTTAGTAAATTTATTAAAGAATATTTAATACATCCGATAAATTTAAACAGGCTTTCCTTTTTGGGAAGCCACTAATTTTATTTATATAAGAGTAAATAAATTTGTTAATAAATATAACATATTATATAATTTGTTTACAACAAATTATTTTGTTTATAACATACATTACCAAATATTTTTATTTTTTTTTTTTATTGTAATATATCTGCAATAATAAATTATAATTTGTATATTATCTATTTTATTTTACAATAACTTATTGAATTTTTGAAAAAATTTTATTATAAATTAATATACTATTATATTTTTTATATATACAAGTTAAGAGTAACAAGTATCGATAGGAGATTATCGAATTTATAACTAATAAAACATTTCGCCTTAATCAAAGAAAATAAAGATTTTGCTATACCATTTTTTATACTTTCAATAAATAATTTATTATTAAATTTTTATTATTTCATTTATTTTTTAAAATTATTAAAAATATTTTTCTAATAATTATAAGCGTACATAAACAAGTAGTAAATGTAAAATGAAAATAATAAAGGTAATGTAATGCATTTGCATTACACTGATTTACGATATATATTCCGCGATATCCTTTATTATATTTAAAATTAATAATATTGATATACTAATAATAGATATATTCAAGCTATTAATATATAAAATTTTATATTAAATATGATATTAATAATTGTTTATTTAATTTTTTTGTATATATAAAAATAATTTACTCTTATTTAAAAAATTTGATGGCTCTCTTAAAAAGAGAGCCGTTTTTATATGTTGATGTATTTTTATGTTATCAATTAAATAATATTTTCGATTTATTTATTTTGAACTTGTATATTTTGTAACAGCTTTAGTACCTTCACTAACAGCGTGCTTTGCCAATTCACCAGGTAATAATAATCGAACTGCGGTTTGAATTTCCCGACTTGTGATTGTTGAACGTTTATTATAATGTGCTAAACGTGATGCTTCAGCAGCAATACGTTCAAAAATATCATTAACAAAACTGTTCATGATACTCATAGCTTTACTAGAGATACCAGTATCAGGATGCACTTGTTTTAATACTTTGTAAATGTAAATTGCATATGATTCCTTGCGCTTCCTCTTCTTTTTCTTATCACTCTTTGATATATTTTTTTGAGCTTTGCCAGCTTTTTTTGCTGCTTTTCCACTTGTTTTTGGTGGCATTGTTACAAACAATTAATATACACAGATAGTTACAGAACACCAGTCAGTATATGTATGAGCGTGTCGTGTATACAACTAGCGTATTATATACGCGAAGATGGATATAACAATAAAAATGAATACTACTCTCTGATTGGCTGAAAATAATACTATAAGGTGATTGGTTTATTTTTAAAGTTTTATATTTTATAAATATTATAAATTAAAATACCCAAATAACATTTTAAACATTTATGTTACAATCCCCGTAACGTACACATCTGTGTGATTATATTTACAAAAAAAAATATTAATTAAATAAATTTATTCGCTATGTCTGGACGAGGTAAAGGTGGTAAAGTAAAGGGAAAGGCAAAGTCAAGATCAAGCCGAGCAGGATTACAATTTCCTGTTGGAAGAATTCACAGATTATTACGAAAAGGAAATTATGCTGAACGAGTAGGTGCTGGTGCCCCAGTATATTTGGCTGCTGTTATGGAATATTTGGCTGCAGAAGTTCTCGAGTTAGCTGGTAATGCTGTCCGTGATAACAAAAAAACACGTATCATTCCACGTCATTTACAATTGGCAATTCGTAATGATGAAGAATTAAATAAATTATTATCTGGTGTAACAATTGCTCAAGGTGGTGTATTACCAAACATTCAAGCAGTGTTATTACCAAAGAAAACTGAAAAGAAAGCATAAATTAAAAACATTGCATTAATTTTTATAATAATAATACATCGATCATAGGCCTTTTAATAAAAGGCCACAAATTTATTTAAAATAAGAGTAAAAATTATTTTTATAAATAATATATTATAATATTTTTTTAAAGAATCAATTTAAATAATTATAAATTAATGATTCTTTTTTTTTTTTTTCTTTTTTATATGTTATTATGGAAATAATTCATCATATTATGATGACATTTAGGTAACATATTATAAGAATATTCATAAAATATTATCAAAATAATATTGTATTATGATGATATTTAGACAAAATATTATAAGAATATACACAAAATATTATCAAAATAATATCATTAGATAACAAAACTGTTCATGATACTCATACCTTTACTAGAGATAAAAGTATCAGGATGCACTTGTATTAATACATATTATCACAACATCACAAAATATTTTTTAAAAGGAAAAATTTTTTAAAAATTATTATAAAATTTGATTGAATTAAATTTCAATTTATTTTTTTAATAATTAAAGAAAAAAAAAAGCATATAAACTTTCTATTGAAAATGTTATTTTCAACTAGATGGCCAAGTGAACTTTGTTACACAAACAATATATGACGTATTCGTTATTTAAATAATCAGTATCCTTTGATATTATATCAATACGTTACTCTCTTCTTTTGATACATATTAATAAAATTTCAATTTATAAGATTTTATGTCAATTATATAAATAATATTATAAATTTTCTAAATACATAAGTTAAGTAACAAAAAATTTGAATAACAAGATAAATTTATATATTATGTTTTAATACTCGATACTATAATATATCGCATCCGTTACCAATTATTCGGTATCCTTTGATTTATACACAGAATGAACCAAAAATATGTATCAAATTTATTTTATTTATTTATATATTTAATATTATTATTATTATTTTATATTACAAAGTTTCTTAACGAAGCTTACAATGATTTCTCATATCGTACTTAACAAAATTATTTAGATCATATAAAATTTAAATTGTTAAAAAATTTTTATATTTATTATTATTATTTATTTTTATTAAAATTACATAACATAAAATTAATAATATTTTAATAATTATATAAATTAATTCTTATTTAAAATAATCTTATATTAATCTCAACAAATACTCTAATAATATATTTTGTCATAAATTTTTTTATATTTAAAATAAATATTATAATATATAAATACTTATATCAGTATAAAATTTCTTTATATAATTATGAAAAAATTAATTTAATAGTTAATTATTGATATTAATGCATAAATAAAAGTATTTTCTAATGAAATATATTTTGTCAATGTTCGATTAACACATTTCATAATAATACGTTTTCATTATTGACAAAAAAAGTTTTTCTAAAAATGAAATCTTATACTATAATATATATATTTATATATTAAATTTTTTAATTATTTATATACTAATAATTTATAATAAATCGATATTAAATAAAAAATAAAAATATATACTTTTTAAGTTTACCTTAAAAATATTATTGTTTTGTATGATTGAAATAATTAATATTAAACTATGTTTATTAATAATTGTTAATAAAAAAATTAAATATATTTTAATTTATAAAATAAATATTATTATTAAATTTATAATTTATTATTTTATATATTATAGAAATTGAAAAAATAAATCATGTTTACTACGACAGTAAATTAGAAATACTATTTAATTTTTATGTGTTTTCTACATGGTACTTTGACTTACATAGGGACTTATATTATTGTGAATAATGATATAATTGAAAACCTTTATTTTTTATTTGATAGAATTATTATATTTTATCATTTAAATATTTATAATAAATACATTATTTTTATAAAGTAAAAAATATGGCCGAAGAAAATTCTACAGCTGTTGCAGCAACTGCGGTTACTGCTGCTTCTACAACACCAACAAAAAAAGCAACAGCTTCTGGTGCTAAACGTACAAAACAACATTCAAAACCAACACATCCACGTACATCAGAAATGGTTGTTAACGCAATTAAAAATTTAAAAGAACGTGGTGGTTCATCATTACAAGCAATTAAAAAATATTTAGCTGCAAATTATAAAGTGGATTCTGATAAAATTTCACCATTTATTAAAAAATATTTAAAAGCTGCTGTAACTGAGGGAGCCTTGGTACAAACTAAAGGTAAAGGTGCATCTGGTTCATTCAAATTGGCTGCTTCCGCTTCATCTAATTCTTCAGCTAAATCAAAAGTATCCAAAAAAGAAAGTGGAGCAAAAGGTTCAGCAAAGAGTGCTAAAAGTAAACGGGCACCAAAAGAAAAGAAAGCCACAACTACATCATTGGCAGCCAAAAAGCCTAAAGCAAAAAAAGCGACTCCATCATCATCAACTGCTGCTAAAAAAGTTACTGCAAAATCATCAGCGGCATCAAAAAAAGCACCAGTTAAAGCAAAACCAGCAAAAAGTACAAAATCCGCTGCCAAAAGTAGCCCTGCTCGTAAACCGAAAGCACCAAAAGCTAAGAAAGCTTCTGTTGCCAAATCATCTCCTACAAAAATTAAAAAAGCAGCACCAAAAAAGAAATGATCTGTTACTTTAATAATATATTGAAATATTTCATTATTTTTGCTAAAAAATGAAAATAACATAGGCCTTAATACAGGCCACAAATTAATATTTGATAAGAGTAAATTATTTTTTGTATAAATATTTTATAAAATAATAGTTTAGAAACATTTGCCACAGTCAGTACCACGGATGGGTGGCCACTTGAGAATACTGTGTGCGGTTGCATTTTTATTTAAAATATATGGTATAATAAATAAGTATATATTTAAATTGATTACTTCATTGAAAATTTTAATAATATACTTTAATATTAATGATATTTATGAAAAATATATATTTGTAAAAATTTTCATTTATTACTGGCAACAGCCATACCACGTTGAAAACACCGGTTCTCGTCCGATCACCGAAGTTAAGCAACATTGGGCACAGTCAGTCCTTGGATGGGTGACCGCTTGGGAACACTGTGTGCGGTTGCCTTTTTATATTAAAAATATAAATTATTTTTCTTCTTTTCTTTTTTTTTACACACCATATATAAATATATGTTATTTAGAAATGTAAACCTTTTATATTATTCATCAACAAATAAATATTATTTTTTGTATAAAATTTTATTGCATTTATAACTCATATCATGGTTACTTTAAAGCGAGAAGTTTTTTTAATATTTCAAATGAATATAAAATAATATAAATTTTATGAAATTTATTTATTTTTAGAAATAGCAATCGCTTATAATTATAACAAAATTTTAATAATGTTTAATTTTATTTCAATAATTTATATTTATATATATATATATATATATATATATATATATATATATATATATATATATATATTTTAATAAAAATAATATACTCTTATTTAATAATATATGTTGGTCCTATATATAGGACCGAAAATATTTCTTATTTGTTTTTTTTTTTTTAAATTGTCATTTAAAACGCTTATGCACGTTCTCCACGAATACGTCTTGCCAATTGTATATCCTTAGGCATAATTGTAACACGCTTTGCATGAATTGCGCATAAATTGGTATCTTCAAATAAACCTACTAAATAGGCTTCACTAGCTTCTTGTAATGCCATAACAGCTGAACTTTGAAAACGTAAATCGGTTTGCAATTTCACGTACTAAACGTTGGAATGGTAATTTACGAATTAACAATTCAGTACTTTTTTGATAACGACGAATTTCTCGTAAAGCTACTGTACCAGGACGATATCTGTGTGGTTTTTTTACTCCACCAGTTGCTGGTGCACTTTTACGTGCAGCTTTCGTTGCTAATTGTTTTCTTGGTGCTTTACCACCAGTTGATTTACGTGCAGTTTGCTTGGTTCTAGCCATTTTCAAATAATAATGTTTTTACAAAAAAACACACAATTTTAAAAATTATATTCGACAATTTGATACTACAAAGTCAAATGTTTAAATGCGAAATAAATGTGTTGTATTTATATTTATATGAAATTTCAAAATTTTTGTTGTCATATCCTATTGGATAGCTATCAGAGTATGGACTAATCAAATTGTATAGGCGTGGCTTAAAAAATCTTTAATGCTTTATATAAAAAGGCACAATTGTACCGGCGCTCACATACATTACAATACTTGTGAGGTTAACACACGTGTTATCCGTTCGTTAAAATATTGTAAATAATTTTTTATTAAAATGACTGGCAGAGGAAAAGGTGGAAAGGGTCTTGGAAAAGGGGGTGCAAAACGTCATAGAAAAGTTTTGCGTGATAATATCCAAGGTATTACAAAACCTGCAATTCGTCGTTTAGCACGACGAGGTGGAGTAAAACGTATCTCTGGTTTAATTTATGAAGAAACACGTGGTGTACTTAAAGTATTCCTTGAAAATGTTATTCGGGATGCTGTTACATATACTGAACACGCAAAACGTAAAACAGTTACAGCTATGGATGTTGTATATGCATTAAAACGACAAGGTCGTACTTTGTATGGTTTTGGAGGTTAAGAAAATATAATAATTTACTTAAAATATTTAGTAAATTTATTAAAGAATATTTAATACATCCGATAAATTTAAACAGGCTTTCCTTTTTGGGAAGCCACTAATTTTATTTATATAAGAGTAAATAAATTTGTTAATAAATATAACATATTATATAATTTGTTTACAACAAATTATTTTGTTTATAACATACATTACCAAATATTTTTATTTTTTTTTTTTATTGTAATATATCTGCAATAATAAATTATAATTTGTATATTATCTATTTTATTTTACAATAACTTATTGAATTTTTGAAAAAATTTTATTATAAATTAATATACTATTATATTTTTTATATATACAAGTTAAGAGTAACAAGTATCGATAGGAGATTATCGAATTTATAACTAATAAAACATTTCGCCTTAATCAA
The DNA here is from genome assembly GCF_905475395.1 of Chrysoperla carnea. Lineage (NCBI taxonomy): Eukaryota > Metazoa > Arthropoda > Insecta > Neuroptera > Chrysopidae > Chrysoperla > Chrysoperla carnea. The sequence goes on from NW_025408067.1 coordinate 50,739, forward strand.
AGAAAATAAAGATTTTGCTATACCATTTTTTATACTTTCAATAAATAATTTATTATTAAATTTTTATTATTTCATTTATTTTTTAAAATTATTAAAAATATTTTTCTAATAATTATAAGCGTACATAAACAAGTAGTAAATGTAAAATGAAAATAATAAAGGTAATGTAATGCATTTGCATTACACTGATTTACGATATATATTCCGCGATATCCTTTATTATATTTAAAATTAATAATATTGATATACTAATAATAGATATATTCAAGCTATTAATATATAAAATTTTATATTAAATATGATATTAATAATTGTTTATTTAATTTTTTTGTATATATAAAAATAATTTACTCTTATTTAAAAAATTTGATGGCTCTCTTAAAAAGAGAGCCGTTTTTATATGTTGATGTATTTTTATGTTATCAATTAAATAATATTTTCGATTTATTTATTTTGAACTTGTATATTTTGTAACAGCTTTAGTACCTTCACTAACAGCGTGCTTTGCCAATTCACCAGGTAATAATAATCGAACTGCGGTTTGAATTTCCCGACTTGTGATTGTTGAACGTTTATTATAATGTGCTAAACGTGATGCTTCAGCAGCAATACGTTCAAAAATATCATTAACAAAACTGTTCATGATACTCATAGCTTTACTAGAGATACCAGTATCAGGATGCACTTGTTTTAATACTTTGTAAATGTAAATTGCATATGATTCCTTGCGCTTCCTCTTCTTTTTCTTATCACTCTTTGATATATTTTTTTGAGCTTTGCCAGCTTTTTTTGCTGCTTTTCCACTTGTTTTTGGTGGCATTGTTACAAACAATTAATATACACAGATAGTTACAGAACACCAGTCAGTATATGTATGAGCGTGTCGTGTATACAACTAGCGTATTATATACGCGAAGATGGATATAACAATAAAAATGAATACTACTCTCTGATTGGCTGAAAATAATACTATAAGGTGATTGGTTTATTTTTAAAGTTTTATATTTTATAAATATTATAAATTAAAATACCCAAATAACATTTTAAACATTTATGTTACAATCCCCGTAACGTACACATCTGTGTGATTATATTTACAAAAAAAAATATTAATTAAATAAATTTATTCGCTATGTCTGGACGAGGTAAAGGTGGTAAAGTAAAGGGAAAGGCAAAGTCAAGATCAAGCCGAGCAGGATTACAATTTCCTGTTGGAAGAATTCACAGATTATTACGAAAAGGAAATTATGCTGAACGAGTAGGTGCTGGTGCCCCAGTATATTTGGCTGCTGTTATGGAATATTTGGCTGCAGAAGTTCTCGAGTTAGCTGGTAATGCTGCCCGTGATAACAAAAAAACACGTATCATTCCACGTCATTTACAATTGGCAATTCGTAATGATGAAGAATTAAATAAATTATTATCTGGTGTAACAATTGCTCAAGGTGGTGTATTACCAAACATTCAAGCAGTGTTATTACCAAAGAAAACTGAAAAGAAAGCATAAATTAAAAACATTGCATTAATTTTTATAATAATAATACATCGATCATAGGCCTTTTAATAAAAGGCCACAAATTTATTTAAAATAAGAGTAAAAATTATTTTTATAAATAATATATTATAATATTTTTTTAAAGAATCAATTTAAATAATTATAAATTAATGATTCTTTTTTTTTTTTTTCTTTTTTATATGTTATTATGGAAATAATTCATCATATTATGATGACATTTAGGTAACATATTATAAGAATATTCATAAAATATTATCAAAATAATATTGTATTATGATGATATTTAGACAAAATATTATAAGAATATACACAAAATATTATCAAAATAATATCATTAGATAACAAAACTGTTCATGATACTCATACCTTTACTAGAGATAAAAGTATCAGGATGCACTTGTATTAATACATATTATCACAACATCACAAAATATTTTTTAAAAGGAAAAATTTTTTAAAAATTATTATAAAATTTGATTGAATTAAATTTCAATTTATTTTTTTAATAATTAAAGAAAAAAAAAAGCATATAAACTTTCTATTGAAAATGTTATTTTCAACTAGATGGCCAAGTGAACTTTGTTACACAAACAATATATGACGTATTCGTTATTTAAATAATCAGTATCCTTTGATATTATATCAATACGTTACTCTCTTCTTTTGATACATATTAATAAAATTTCAATTTATAAGATTTTATGTCAATTATATAAATAATATTATAAATTTTCTAAATACATAAGTTAAGTAACAAAAAATTTGAATAACAAGATAAATTTATATATTATGTTTTAATACTCGATACTATAATATATCGCATCCGTTACCAATTATTCGGTATCCTTTGATTTATACACAGAATGAACCAAAAATATGTATCAAATTTATTTTATTTATTTATATATTTAATATTATTATTATTATTTTATATTACAAAGTTTCTTAACGAAGCTTACAATGATTTCTCATATCGTACTTAACAAAATTATTTAGATCATATAAAATTTAAATTGTTAAAAAATTTTTATATTTATTATTATTATTTATTTTTATTAAAATTACATAACATAAAATTAATAATATTTTAATAATTATATAAATTAATTCTTATTTAAAATAATCTTATATTAATCTCAACAAATACTCTAATAATATATTTTGTCATAAATTTTTTTATATTTAAAATAAATATTATAATATATAAATACTTATATCAGTATAAAATTTCTTTATATAATTATGAAAAAATTAATTTAATAGTTAATTATTGATATTAATGCATAAATAAAAGTATTTTCTAATGAAATATATTTTGTCAATGTTCGATTAACACATTTCATAATAATACGTTTTCATTATTGACAAAAAAAGTTTTTCTAAAAATGAAATCTTATACTATAATATATATATTTATATATTAAATTTTTTAATTATTTATATACTAATAATTTATAATAAATCGATATTAAATAAAAAATAAAAATATATACTTTTTAAGTTTACCTTAAAAATATTATTGTTTTGTATGATTGAAATAATTAATATTAAACTATGTTTATTAATAATTGTTAATAAAAAAATTAAATATATTTTAATTTATAAAATAAATATTATTATTAAATTTATAATTTATTATTTTATATATTATAGAAATTGAAAAAATAAATCATGTTTACTACGACAGTAAATTAGAAATACTATTTAATTTTTATGTGTTTTCTACATGGTACTTTGACTTACATAGGGACTTATATTATTGTGAATAATGATATAATTGAAAACCTTTATTTTTTATTTGATAGAATTATTATATTTTATCATTTAAATATTTATAATAAATACATTATTTTTATAAAGTAAAAAATATGGCCGAAGAAAATTCTACAGCTGTTGCAGCAACTGCGGTTACTGCTGCTTCTACAACACCAACAAAAAAAGCAACAGCTTCTGGTGCTAAACGTACAAAACAACATTCAAAACCAACACATCCACGTACATCAGAAATGGTTGTTAACGCAATTAAAAATTTAAAAGAACGTGGTGGTTCATCATTACAAGCAATTAAAAAATATTTAGCTGCAAATTATAAAGTGGATTCTGATAAAATTTCACCATTTATTAAAAAATATTTAAAAGCTGCTGTAACTGAGGGAGCCTTGGTACAAACTAAAGGTAAAGGTGCATCTGGTTCATTCAAATTGGCTGCTTCCGCTTCATCTAATTCTTCAGCTAAATCAAAAGTATCCAAAAAAGAAAGTGGAGCAAAAGGTTCAGCAAAGAGTGCTAAAAGTAAACGGGCACCAAAAGAAAAGAAAGCCACAACTACATCATTGGCAGCCAAAAAGCCTAAAGCAAAAAAAGCGACTCCATCATCATCAACTGCTGCTAAAAAAGTTACTGCAAAATCATCAGCGGCATCAAAAAAAGCACCAGTTAAAGCAAAACCAGCAAAAAGTACAAAATCCGCTGCCAAAAGTAGCCCTGCTCGTAAACCGAAAGCACCAAAAGCTAAGAAAGCTTCTGTTGCCAAATCATCTCCTACAAAAATTAAAAAAGCAGCACCAAAAAAGAAATGATCTGTTACTTTAATAATATATTGAAATATTTCATTATTTTTGCTAAAAAATGAAAATAACATAGGCCTTAATACAGGCCACAAATTAATATTTGATAAGAGTAAATTATTTTTTGTATAAATATTTTATAAAATAATAGTTTAGAAACATTTGCCACAGTCAGTACCACGGATGGGTGGCCACTTGAGAATACTGTGTGCGGTTGCATTTTTATTTAAAATATATGGTATAATAAATAAGTATATATTTAAATTGATTACTTCATTGAAAATTTTAATAATATACTTTAATATTAATGATATTTATGAAAAATATATATTTGTAAAAATTTTCATTTATTACTGGCAACAGCCATACCACGTTGAAAACACCGGTTCTCGTCCGATCACCGAAGTTAAGCAACATTGGGCACAGTCAGTACTTGGATGGGTGACCGCTTGGGAACACTGTGTGCGGTTGCCTTTTTATATTAAAAATATAAATTATTTTTCTTCTTTTCTTTTTTTTTACACACCATATATAAATATATGTTATTTAGAAATGTAAACCTTTTATATTATTCATCAACAAATAAATATTATTTTTTGTATAAAATTTTATTGCATTTATAACTCATATCATGGTTACTTTAAAGCGAGAAGTTTTTTTAATATTTCAAATGAATATAAAATAATATAAATTTTATGAAATTTATTTATTTTTAGAAATAGCAATCGCTTATAATTATAACAAAATTTTAATAATGTTTATTTTTATTTCAATAATTTATATTTATATATATATATATATATATATATATATATATATATATATATATATTTTTAATAAAAAAAATATACTCTTATTTAATAATATATGTTGGTCCTATATATAGGACCGAAAATATTTCTTATTTGTTTTTTTTTTTTTAAATTGTCATTTAAAACGCTTATGCACGTTCTCCACGAATACGTCTTGCCAATTGTATATCCTTAGGCATAATTGTAACACGCTTTGCATGAATTGCGCATAAATTGGTATCTTCAAATAAACCTACTAAATAGGCTTCACTAGCTTCTTGTAATGCCATAACAGCTGAACTTTGAAAACGTAAATCGGTTTTAAAATCTTGTGCAATTTCACGTACTAAACGTTGGAATGGTAATTTACGAATTAACAATTCAGTACTTTTTTGATAACGACGAATTTCTCGTAAAGCTACTGTACCAGGACGATATCTGTGTGGTTTTTTTACTCCACCAGTTGCTGGTGCACTTTTACGTGCAGCTTTCGTTGCTAATTGTTTTCTTGGTGCTTTACCACCAGTTGATTTACGTGCAGTTTGCTTGGTTCTAGCCATTTTCAAATAATAATGTTTTTACAAAAAAACACACAATTTTAAAAATTATATTCGACAATTTGATACTACAAAGTCAAATGTTTAAATGCGAAATAAATGTGTTGTATTTATATTTATATGAAATTTCAAAATTTTTGTTGTCATATCCTATTGGATAGCTATCAGAGTATGGACTAATCAAATTGTATAGGCGTGGCTTAAAAAATCTTTAATGCTTTATATAAAAAGGCACAATTGTACCGGCGCTCACATACATTACAATACTTGTGAGGTTAACACACGTGTTATCCGTTCGTTAAAATATTGTAAATAATTTTTTATTAAAATGACTGGCAGAGGAAAAGGTGGAAAGGGTCTTGGAAAAGGGGGTGCAAAACGTCATAGAAAAGTTTTGCGTGATAATATCCAAGGTATTACAAAACCTGCAATTCGTCGTTTAGCACGACGAGGTGGAGTAAAACGTATCTCTGGTTTAATTTATGAAGAAACACGTGGTGTACTTAAAGTATTCCTTGAAAATGTTATTCGGGATGCTGTTACATATACTGAACACGCAAAACGTAAAACAGTTACAGCTATGGATGTTGTATATGCATTAAAACGACAAGGTCGTACTTTGTATGGTTTTGGAGGTTAAGAAAATATAATAATTTACTTAAAATATTTAGTAAATTTATTAAAGAATATTTAATACATCCGATAAATTTAAACAGGCTTTCCTTTTTGGGAAGCCACTAATTTTATTTATATAAGAGTAAATAAATTTGTTAATAAATATAACATATTATATAATTTGTTTACAACAAATTATTTTGTTTATAACATACATTACCAAATATTTTTATTTTTTTTTTTTATTGTAATATATCTGCAATAATAAATTATAATTTGTATATTATCTATTTTATTTTACAATAACTTATTGAATTTTTGAAAAAATTTTATTATAAATTAATATACTATTATATTTTTTATATATACAAGTTAAGAGTAACAAGTATCGATAGGAGATTATCGAATTTATAACTAATAAAACATTTCGCCTTAATCAAAGAAAATAAAGATTTTGCTATACCATTTTTTATACTTTCAATAAATAATTTATTATTAAATTTTTATTATTTCATTTATTTTTTAAAATTATTAAAAATATTTTTCTAATAATTATAAGCGTACATAAACAAGTAGTAAATGTAAAATGAAAATAATAAAGGTAATGTAATGCATTTGCATTACACTGATTTACGATATATATTCCGCGATATCCTTTATTATATTTAAAATTAATAATATTGATATACTAATAATAGATATATTCAAGCTATTAATATATAAAATTTTATATTAAATATGATATTAATAATTGTTTATTTAATTTTTTTGTATATATAAAAATAATTTACTCTTATTTAAAAAATTTGATGGCTCTCTTAAAAAGAGAGCCGTTTTTATATGTTGATGTATTTTTATGTTATCAATTAAATAATATTTTCGATTTATTTATTTTGAACTTGTATATTTTGTAACAGCTTTAGTACCTTCACTAACAGCGTGCTTTGCCAATTCACCAGGTAATAATAATCGAACTGCGGTTTGAATTTCCCGACTTGTGATTGTTGAACGTTTATTATAATGTGCTAAACGTGATGCTTCAGCAGCAATACGTTCAAAAATATCATTAACAAAACTGTTCATGATACTCATAGCTTTACTAGAGATACCAGTATCAGGATGCACTTGTTTTAATACTTTGTAAATGTAAATTGCATATGATTCCTTGCGCTTCCTCTTCTTTTTCTTATCACTCTTTGATATTTTTTTGAGCTTTGCCAGCTTTTTTTGCTGCTTTTCCACTTGTTTTTGGTGGCATTGTTACAAACAATTAATATACACAGATAGTTACAGAACACCAGTCAGTATATGTATGAGCGTGTCGTGTATACAACTAGCGTATTATATACGCGAAGATGGATATAACAATAAAAATGAATACTACTCTCTGATTGGCTGAAAATAATACTATAAGGTGATTGGTTTATTTTTAAAGTTTTATATTTTATAAATATTATAAATTAAAATACCCAAATAACATTTTAAACATTTATGTTACAATCCCCGTAACGTACACATCTGTGTGATTATATTTACAAAAAAAAATATTAATTAAATAAATTTATTCGCTATGTCTGGACGAGGTAAAGGTGGTAAAGTAAAGGGAAAGGCAAAGTCAAGATCAAGCCGAGCAGGATTACAATTTCCTGTTGGAAGAATTCACAGATTATTACGAAAAGGAAATTATGCTGAACGAGTAGGTGCTGGTGCCCCAGTATATTTGGCTGCTGTTATGGAATATTTGGCTGCAGAAGTTCTCGAGTTAGCTGGTATGCTGCTGCCCGTGATAACAAAAAAAACACGTATCATTCCACGTCATTTACAATTGGCAATTCGTAATGATGAAGAATTAAATAAATTATTATCTGGTGTAACATTGCTCAAGGTGGTGTATTACCAAACATTCAAGCAGTGTTATTACCAAAGAAAACTGAAAAGAAAGCATAAATTAAAAACATTGCATTAATTTTTATAATAATAATACATCGATCATAGGCCTTTTAATAAAAGGCCACAATTTATTTAAAATAAGAGTAAAAATTATTTTTATAAATAATATATTATAATATTTTTTTAAAGAATCAATTTAAATAATTATAAATTAATGATTCTTTTTTTTTTTTTTCTTTTTTATATGTTATTATGGAAATAATTCATCATATTATGATGACATTTAGGTACATATTATAAGAATATTCATAAAATATTATCAAATAATATTGTATTATGATGATATTTAGACAAAATATTATAAGAATATACACAAAATATTATCAAAATAATATCATTAGATAACAAAACTGTTCATGATACTCATACCTTTACTAGAGATAAAAGTATCAGATCCACTTGTATTAATACATATTATCACAACATCACAAAATATTTTTTAAAAGGAAAAATTTTTTAAAAATTATTATAAAATTGATTGAATTAATTTCAATTTATTTTTTTAATAATTAAAGAAAAAAAAAAGCATATAAACTTCTATTGAAAATGTTATTTTCAACTAGATGGCCAAGTGAACTTTGTTACACAAACAATATATGACGTATTCGTTATTTAAATAATCAGTATCCTTTGATATTATATCAATACGTTACTCTCTTCTTTTGATACATATTAATAAAATTTCAATTTATAAGATTTTATGTCAATTATATAAATAATATTATAAATTTTCTAAATACATAAGTAAGTAACAAAAAATTTGAATAACAAGATAATTTATATATTATGTTTTAATACTCGATACTATAATATATCGCATCCGTTACCAATTATTCGGTATCCTTTGATTTATACACAGAATGAACCAAAAATATGTATCAAATTTATTTTATTTTTAATATTATTATTATTATTTTTATATTACAAAGTTTCTTAACGAAGCTTACAATGATTTCTCATATCGTACTTAACAAAATTATTTAGATCATATAAAATTTAAATTGTTAAAAAATTTTTATATTTATTATATTATTTATTTTTATTAAAATTACATAACATAAAATTAATAATATTTTAATAATTATATAAATTAATTCTTATTTAAAATAATCTTATATTAATCTCACAAATACTCTAATAATATATTTTGTCATAAATTTTTTTATATTTAAAATAAATATTATAATATATAAATACTTATATCAGTATAAAATTTCTTTATATAATTATGAAAAAATTAATTTAATAGTTAATTATTGATATTAATGCATAAATAAAAGTATTTTCTAATGAAATATATTTTGTCAATGTTCGATTAACACATTTCATAATAATACGTTTTCATTATTGACAAAAAAAGTTTTTCTAAAAATGAAATCTTATACTATAATATATATATTTATATATTAAATTTTTTAATTATTATATACTAATAATTTGATAATAAATCGATATTAAATAAAAAATAAAAATATATACTTTTTAAGTTTACCTTAAAAATATTATTGTTTTGTATGATTGAAATAATTAATATTAAACTATGTTTATTAATAATTGTTAATAAAAAAATTAAATATATTTTAATTTATAAAATAAATATTATTATTAATTTATAATTTATTATTTTATATATTATAGAAATTGAAAAATAAATCATGTTTACTACGACAGTAAATTAGAAATACTATTTAATTTTTATGTGTTTTTCTACATGGGTACTTTGACTTACATAGGGACTTATATTATTGTGAATAATGATATAATTGAAAACCTTTATTTTTTATTTGATAGAATTATTATATTTTTATCATTTAAATATTTATAATAAATACATTATTTTTATAAAGTAAAAAATATGGCCGAAGAAAATTCTACAGCTGTTGCAGCAACTGCGGTTACTGCTGCTTCTACAACACCAACAAAAAAAGCAACAGCTTCTGGTGCTAAAACGTACAAAACAACATTCAAAACCAACACATCCACGTACATCAGAAATGGTTGTTAACGCAATTAAAAATTTAAAAAGAACGTGGTGGTTCATCATTACAAGCAATTAAAAAATATTTAGCTGCAAATTATAAAGTGGATTCTGATAAAATTTCACCATTTATAAAAAAATATTTAAAAGCTGCTGTAACTGAGGGAGCCTTGGTACAAACTAAAGGTAAAGGTGCATCTGGTTCATTCAAATTGGCTGCTTCCGCTTCATCTACTTTCTTCAGCTAAATCAAAAGTATCCAAAAAAGAAAGTGGAGCAAAAGGTTCAGCAAAGAGTGCTAAAAGTAAACGGGCACCAAAAGAAAAGAAAGCCACAACTACATCATTGGCAGCCAAAAAGCCTAAAGCAAAAAAAGCGACTCCATCATCATCAACTGCTGCTAAAAAAGTTACTGCAAAATCATCAGCGGCATCAAAAAAAGCACCAGTAAAGCAAAACCAGCAAAAAGTACAAAAATCCGCTGCCAAAAGTAGCCCTGCTCGTAAACCGAAAGCACCAAAAGCTAAGAGAAAGCTTCTGTTGCCAAATCATCTCCTACAAAAATTAAAAAAGCAGCACCAAAAAAGAAATGATCTGTTACTTTAATAATATATTGAAATATTTCATTATTTTTGCTAAAAAATGAAAATAACATAGGCCTTAATACAGGCCACAAATTAATATTTGATAAGAGTAAAATTATTTTTTGTATAAATATTTTATAAAATAATAGTTTAGGAAACATTTGCCACAGTCAGTACCACGGATGGGTGGCCACTTGAGAATACTGTGTGCGGTTGCATTTTTATTTAAAATATATGGTATAATAAATAAGTATATATTTAAATTGATTACTTCATTGAAAATTTTAATAATATACTTTAATATTAATTGATATTTATGAAAAATATATATTTGTAAAAATTTTTCATTTATTACTGCAACAGCCATACCACGTTGAAAACACCGGTTCTCGTCCGATCACCGAAGTTAAGCAACATTGGGCACAGTCAGTACTTGGATGGGTGACCGCTTGGGAACACTGTGTGCGGTTGCCTTTTTATATTAAAAATATAAATTATTTTTCTTCTTTTCTTTTTTTTTACACACCATATATAAATATATGTTATTTAGAAATGTAAACCTTTTATATTATTGCATCAACAAATAAATATTATTTTTTGTATAAATATTTTATTGCATTTATAACTCATACATGGTTACTTTAAAGCGAGAAGTTTTTTTAATATTTCAAATGAATATAAAATAATATAAATTTTATGAAATTTATTTATTTTTAGAAATAGCAATCGCTTATAATTATAACAAAATTTTAATAATGTTTAATTTTATTTCAATAATTTATATTTATAATATATATATATATATATATATATATATATATATATTTTTTAATAAAAATAATATACTCTTATTAATAATATATGTTGGTCCTATATATAGGACCGAAAATATTTCTTATTTGTTTTTTTTTTTTTAAATTGTCATTTAAAAACGCTTATGCACGTTCTCCACGAATACGTCTTGCCAATTGTATATCCTTAGGCATAATTGTAACACGCTTTGCATGAATTGCGCATAAATTGGTATCTTCAAATAAACCTACTAAATAGGCTTCACTAGCTTCTTGTAATGCCATAACAGCTGAACTTTGAAAACGTAAATCGGTTTTAAAATCTTGTGCAATTTTCACGTACTAAACGTTGGAATGGTAATTTACGAATTAACAATTCAGTACTTTTTTGATAACGACGAATTTCTCGTAAAGCTACTGTACCAGGACGATATCTGTGTGGTTTTTTTACTCCACCAGTTGCTGGTGCACTTTTACGTGCAGCTTTCGTTGCTAATTGTTTTCTTGGTGCTTTACCACCAGTTGATTTACGTGCAGTTTGCTTGGTTCTAGCCATTTTTCAAATAATAAGTTTTTACAAAAAAACACACAATTTTAAAAATTATATCGACAATTTGATACTACAAAGTCAAATGTTTAAATGCGAAATAATGTGTTGTATTTATATTTATATGAAATTTCAAAATTTTGTTGTCATATCCTATTGGATAGCTATCAGAGTATGGACTAATCAAATTGTATAGGCGTGGCTTAAAAATTCTTTAATGCTTTATATAAAAAGGCACAATTGTACCGGCGCTCACATACATTACAATACTTGTGAGGTTAACACACGTGTTATCCGTTCGTTAAAATATTGTAAATAATTTTTATTAAAATGACTGGCAGAGGAAAAGGTGGAAAGGGTCTTGGAAAAGGGGGTGCAAAACGTCATAGAAAAGTTTTGCGTGATAATATCCAAGGTATTACAAAACCTGCAATTCGTCGTTTAGCACGACGAGGTGGAGTAAAACGTATCTCTGGTTTAATTTATGAAGAAACACGTGGTGTACTTAAAGTATTCCTTGAAAATGTTATTCGGGATGCTGTTACATATACTGAACACGCAAAACGTAAAACAGTTACAGCTATGGATGTTGTATATGCATTAAAACGACAAGGTCGTACTTTGTATGGTTTTGGAGGTTAAGAAAATATAATAATTTACTTAAAATATTTAGTAAATTTATTAAAGAATATTTAATACATCCGATAAATTTAAACAGGCTTTCCTTTTTGGGAAGCCACTAATTTTATTTATATAAGAGTAAATAAATTTGTTAATAAATATAACATATTATATAATTTGTTTACAACAAATTATTTTGTTTATAACATACATTACCAAATATTTTTATTTTTTTTTTTTATTGTAATATATCTGCAATAATAAATTATAATTTGTATATTATCTATTTTATTTTACAATAACTTATTGAATTTTTGAAAAAATTTTATTATAAATTAATATACTATTATATTTTTTATATATACAAGTTAAGAGTAACAAGTATCGATAGGAGATTATCGAATTTATAACTAATAAAACATTTCGCCTTAATCAAAGAAAATAAAGATTTTGCTATACCATTTTTTATACTTTCAATAAATAATTTATTATTAAATTTTTATTATTTCATTTATTTTTTAAAATTATTAAAAATATTTTTCTAATAATTATAAGCGTACATAAACAAGTAGTAAATGTAAAATGAAAATAATAAAGGTAATGTAATGCATTTGCATTACACTGATTTACGATATATATTCCGCGATATCCTTTATTATATTTAAAATTAATAATATTGATATACTAATAATAGATATATTCAAGCTATTAATATATAAAATTTTATATTAAATATGATATTAATAATTGTTTATTTAATTTTTTTGTATATATAAAAATAATTACTCTTATTTAAAAAATTTGATGGCTCTCTTAAAAAGAGAGCCGTTTTTATATGTTGATGTATTTTTATGTTATCAATTAAATAATATTTTCGATTTATTTATTTTGAACTTGTATATTTTGTAACAGCTTTAGTACCTTCACTAACAGCGTGCTTTGCCAATTCACCAGGTAATAATAATCGAACTGCGGTTTGAATTTCCCGACTTGTGATTGTTGAACGTTTATTATAATGTGCTAAACGTGATGCTTCAGCAGCAATACGTTCAAAAATATCATTAACAAAACTGTTCATGATACTCATAGCTTTACTAGAGATACCAGTATCAGGATGCACTTGTTTTAATACTTTGTAAATGTAAATTGCATATGATTCCTTGCGCTTCCTCTTCTTTTTCTTATCACTCTTTGATATATTTTTTTGAGCTTTGCCAGCTTTTTTTGCTGCTTTTCCACTTGTTTTTGGTGGCATTGTTTACAAACAATTAATATACACAGATAGTTACAGAACACCAGTCAGTATATGTATGAGCGTGTCGTGTATACAACTAGCGTATTATATACGCGAAGATGGATATAACAATAAAAATGAATACTACTCTCTGATTGGCTGAAAATAATACTATAAGGTGATTGGTTTATTTTTAAAGTTTTATATTTTATAAATATTATAAATTAAAATACCCAAATAACATTTTAAACATTTATGTTACAATCCCCGTAACGTACACATCTGTGTGATTATATTTACAAAAAAAAATATTAATTAAATAAATTTATTCGCTATGTCTGACGAGGTAAAGGTGGTAAAGTAAAGGGAAAGGCAAAGTCAAGATCAAGCCGAGCAGGATTACAATTTCCTGTTGGAAGAATTCACAGATTATTACGAAAAGGAAATTATGCTGAACGAGTAGGTGCTGGTGCCCCAGTATATTTGGCTGCTGTTATGGAATATTTGGCTGCAGAAGTTCTCGAGTTAGCTGGTAATGCTGCCCGTGATAACAAAAAAACACGTATCATTCCACGTCATTTACAATTGGCAATTCGTAATGATGAAGAATTAAATAAATTATTATCTGGTGTAACAATTGCTCAAGGTGGTGTATTACCAAACATTCAAGCAGTGTTATTACCAAAGAAAACTGAAAAGAAAGCATAAATTAAAAACATTGCATTAATTTTTATAATAATAATACATCGATCATAGGCCTTTTAATAAAAGGCCACAAATTTATTTAAAATAAGAGTAAAAATTATTTTTATAAATAATATATTATAATATTTTTTTAAAGAATCAATTTAAATAATTATAATTAATGATTCTTTTTTTTTTTTTTCTTTTTTATATGTTATTATGGAAATAATTCATCATATTATGATGACATTTAGGTAACATATTATAAGAATATTCATAAAATATTATCAAAATAATATTGTATTATGATGATATTTAGACAAAATATTATAAGAATATACACAAAATATTATCAAAATAATATCATTAGATAACAAAACTGTTCATGATACTCATACCTTTACTAGAGATAAAAGTATCAGGATGCACTTGTATTAATACATATTATCACAACATCACAAAATATTTTTTAAAAGGAAAAATTTTTTAAAAATTATTATAAAATTTGATTGAATTAAATTTCAATTTATTTTTTTAATAATTAAAGAAAAAAAAAAGCATATAAACTTTCTATTGAAAATGTTATTTTCAACTAGATGGCCAAGTGAACTTTGTTACACAAACAATATATGACGTATTCGTTATTTAAATAATCAGTATCCTTTGATATTATATCAATACGTTACTCTCTTCTTTTGATACATATTAATAAAATTTCAATTTATAAGATTTTATGTCAATTAAAACATAATATTATAAATTTTCTAAATACATAAGTTAAGTAACAAAAAATTTGAATAACAAGATAAATTTATATATTATGTTTTAATACTCGATACTATAATATATCGCATCCGTTACCAATTATTCGGTATCCTTTGATTTATACACAGAATGAACCAAAAATATGTATCAAATTTATTTTATTTATTTATATATTTAATATTATTATTATTATTTTATATTACAAAGTTTCTTAACGAAGCTTACAATGATTTCTCATATCGTACTTAACAAAATTATTTAGATCATATAAAATTTAAATTGTTAAAAAATTTTTATATTTATTATTATTATTTATTTTTATTAAAATTACATAACATAAAATTAATAATATTTTAATAATTATATAAATTAATTCTTATTTAAAATAATCTTATATTAATCTCAACAAATACTCTAATAATATATTTTGT
Organism: Chrysoperla carnea; assembly: GCF_905475395.1. Lineage (NCBI taxonomy): Eukaryota > Metazoa > Arthropoda > Insecta > Neuroptera > Chrysopidae > Chrysoperla > Chrysoperla carnea. The sequence continues at coordinate 66,370 of NW_025408067.1, forward strand.
CATAAATTTTTTTATATTTAAAATAAATATTATAATATATAAATACTTATATCAGTATAAAATTTCTTTATATAATTATGAAAAAATTAATTTAATAGTTAATTATTGATATTAATGCATAAATAAAAGTATTTTCTAATGAAATATATTTTGTCAATGTTCGATTAACACATTTCATAATAATACGTTTTCATTATTGACAAAAAAAGTTTTTCTAAAAATGAAATCTTATACTATAATATATATATTTATATATTAAATTTTTTAATTATTTATATACTAATAATTTATAATAAATCGATATTAAATAAAAAATAAAAATATATACTTTTTAAGTTTACCTTAAAAATATTATTGTTTTGTATGATTGAAATAATTAATATTAAACTATGTTTATTAATAATTGTTAATAAAAAAATTAAATATATTTTAATTTATAAAATAAATATTATTATTAAATTTATAATTTATTATTTTATATATTATAGAAATTGAAAAAATAAATCATGTTTACTACGACAGTAAATTAGAAATACTATTTAATTTTTATGTGTTTTCTACATGGTACTTTGACTTACATAGGGACTTATATTATTGTGAATAATGATATAATTGAAAACCTTTATTTTTTATTTGATAGAATTATTATATTTTATCATTTAAATATTTATAATAAATACATTATTTTTATAAAGTAAAACATATGGCCGAAGAAAATTCTACAGCTGTTGCAGCAACTGCGGTTACTGCTGCTTCTACAACACCAACAAAAAAAGCAACAGCTTCTGGTGCTAAACGTACAAAACAACATTCAAAACCAACACATCCACGTACATCAGAAATGGTTGTTAACGCAATTAAAAATTTAAAAGAACGTGGTGGTTCATCATTACAAGCAATTAAAAAATATTTAGCTGCAAATTATAAAGTGGATTCTGATAAAATTTCACCATTTATTAAAAAATATTTAAAAGCTGCTGTAACTGAGGGAGCCTTGGTACAAACTAAAGGTAAAGGTGCATCTGGTTCATTCAAATTGGCTGCTTCCGCTTCATCTAATTCTTCAGCTAAATCAAAAGTATCCAAAAAAGAAAGTGGAGCAAAAGGTTCAGCAAAGAGTGCTAAAAGTAAACGGGCACCAAAAGAAAAGAAAGCCACAACTACATCATTGGCAGCCAAAAAGCCTAAAGCAAAAAAAGCGACTCCATCATCATCAACTGCTGCTAAAAAAGTTACTGCAAAATCATCAGCGGCATCAAAAAAAGCACCAGTTAAAGCAAAACCAGCAAAAAGTACAAAATCCGCTGCCAAAAGTAGCCCTGCTCGTAAACCGAAAGCACCAAAAGCTAAGAAAGCTTCTGTTGCCAAATCATCTCCTACAAAAATTAAAAAAGCAGCACCAAAAAAGAAATGATCTGTTACTTTAATAATATATTGAAATATTTCATTATTTTTGCTAAAAAATGAAAATAACATAGGCCTTAATACAGGCCACAAATTAATATTTGATAAGAGTAAATTATTTTTTGTATAAATATTTTATAAAATAATAGTTTAGAAACATTTGCCACAGTCAGTACCACGGATGGGTGGCCACTTGAGAATACTGTGTGCGGTTGCATTTTTATTTAAAATATATGGTATAATAAATAAGTATATATTTAAATTGATTACTTCATTGAAAATTTTAATAATATACTTTAATATTAATGATATTTATGAAAAATATATATTTGTAAAAATTTTCATTTATTACTGGCAACAGCCATACCACGTTGAAAACACCGGTTCTCGTCCGATCACCGAAGTTAAGCAACATTGGGCACAGTCAGTACTTGGATGGGTGACCGCTTGGGAACACTGTGTGCGGTTGCCTTTTTATATTAAAAATATAAATTATTTTTCTTCTTTTCTTTTTTTTTACACACCATATATAAATATATGTTATTTAGAAATGTAAACCTTTTATATTATTCATCAACAAATAAATATTATTTTTTGTATAAAATTTTATTGCATTTATAACTCATATCATGGTTACTTTAAAGCGAGAAGTTTTTTTAATATTTCAAATGAATATAAAATAATATAAATTTTATGAAATTTATTTATTTTTAGAAATAGCAATCGCTTATAATTATAACAAAATTTTAATAATGTTTAATTTTATTTCAATAATTTATATTTATATATATATATATATATATATATATATATATATATATATTTTTTAATAAAAATAATATACTCTTATTTAATAATATATGTTGGTCCTATATATAGGACCGAAAATATTTCTTATTTGTTTTTTTTTTTTTAAATTGTCATTTAAAACGCTTATGCACGTTCTCCACGAATACGTCTTGCCAATTGTATATCCTTAGGCATAATTGTAACACGCTTTGCATGAATTGCGCATAAATTGGTATCTTCAAATAAACCTACTAAATAGGCTTCACTAGCTTCTTGTAATGCCATAACAGCTGAACTTTGAAAACGTAAATCGTTTTAAAATCTTGTGCAATTCACGTACTAAACGTTGGAATGGTAATTTACGAATTAACAATTCAGTACTTTTTTGATAACGACGAATTTCTCGTAAAGCTACTGTACCAGGACGATATCTGTGTGGTTTTTTTACTCCACCAGTTGCTGGTGCACTTTTACGTGCAGCTTTCGTTGCTAATTGTTTTCTTGGTGCTTTACCACCAGTTGATTTACGTGCAGTTTGCTTGGTTCTAGCCATTTTCAAATAATAATGTTTTTACAAAAAAACACACAATTTTTAAAAATTATATTCGACAATTTGATACTACAAAGTCAAATGTTTAAATGCGAAATAAATGTGTTGTATTTATATTTATATGAAATTTCAAAATTTTTGTTGTCATATCCTATTGGATAGCTATCAGAGTATGGACTAATCAAATTGTATAGGCGTGGCTTAAAAAATCTTTAATGCTTTATATAAAAAGGCACAATTGTACCGGCGCTCACATACATTACAATACTTGTGAGGTTAACACACGTGTTATCCGTTCGTTAAAATATTGTAAATAATTTTTTATTAAAATGACTGGCAGAGGAAAAGGTGGAAAGGGTCTTGGAAAAGGGGGTGCAAAACGTCATAGAAAAGTTTTGCGTGATAATATCCAAGGTATTACAAAACCTGCAATTCGTCGTTTAGCACGACGAGGTGGAGTAAAACGTATCTCTGGTTTAATTTATGAAGAAACACGTGGTGTACTTTAAAGTATTCCTTGAAAATGTTATTCGGGATGCTGTTACATATACTGAACACGCAAAACGTAAAACAGTTACAGCTATGGATGTTGTATATGCATTAAAACGACAAGGTCGTACTTTGTATGGTTTTGGAGGTTAAGAAAATATAATAATTTACTTAAAATATTTAGTAAATTTATTAAAGAATATTTAATACATCCGATAAATTTAAACAGGCTTTCCTTTTTGGGAAGCCACTAATTTTATTTATATAAGAGTAAATAAATTTGTTAATAAATATAACATATTATATAATTTGTAAACAAATTATTTTGTTTATAACATACATTACCAAATATTTTTATTTTTTTTTTTTATTGTAATATATCTGCAATAATAAATTATAATTTGTATATTATCTATTTTATTTTTACAATAACTTATTGAATTTTTGAAAAAATTTTATTATAAATTAATATACTATTATATTTTTTATATATACAAGTTAAGAGTAACAAGTATCGATAGGAGATTATCGAATTTATAACTAATAAAACATTTCGCCTTAATCAAAGAAAATAAAGATTTTGCTATACCATTTTTTATACTTTCAATAAATAATTTATTATTAAATTTTTATTATTTCATTTATTTTTTAAAATTATTAAAAATATTTTTCTAATAATTATAAGCGTACATAAACAAGTAGTAAATGTAAAATGAAAATAATAAAGGTAATGTAATGCATTTGCATTACACTGATTTACGATATATATTCCGCGATATCCTTTATTATATTTAAAATTAATAATATTGATATACTAATAATAGATATATTCAAGCTATTAATATATAAAATTTTATATTAAATATGATATTAATAATTGTTTATTTTATTTTTTTTGTATATATAAAAATAATTTACTCTTATTTAAAAAATTTGATGGCTCTCTTAAAAAGAGAGCCGTTTTTTATATGTTGATGTATTTTTATGTTATCAATTAAATAATATTTTCGATTTATTTATTTTGAACTTGTATATTTTGTAACAGCTTTAGTACCTTCACTAACAGCGTGCTTTGCCAATTCACCAGGTAATAATAATCGAACTTGCGGTTTGAATTTCCCCGACTTGTGATTGTTGAACGTTTATTTATAATGTGCTAAACGTGATGCTTCAGCAGCAATACGTTCAAAAATATCATTAACAAAACTGTTCATGATACTCATAGCTTTACTAGAGATACCAGTATCAGGATGCACTTGTTTTAATACTTTGTAAATGTAAATTGCATATGATTCCTTGCGCTTCCTCTTCTTTTTCTTATCACTCTTTGATATATTTTTTTGAGCTTTGCCAGCTTTTTTTGCTGCTTTTTCCACTTGTTTTTGGTGGCATTGTTACAAACAATTAATATACACAGATAGTTACAGAACACCAGTCAGTATATGTATGAGCGTGTCGTGTATACAACTAGCGTATTATATACGCGAAGATGGATATAACAATAAAAATGAATACTACTCTCTGATTGGCTGAAAATAATACTATAAGGTGATTGGTTTATTTTTTAAAGTTTTATATTTATAAATATTATAAATTAAAATACCCAAATAACATTTTAAACATTTATGTTACAATCCCCGTAACGTACACATCTGTGTGATTATATTTACAAAAAAAAATATTAATTAAATAAATTTATTCGCTATGTCTGGACGAGGTAAAGGTGGTAAAGTAAAGGAAAGGCAAAGTCAAGATCAAGCCGAGCAGGATTACAATTTCCTGTTGGAAGAATTCACAGATTATTACGAAAAGGAAATTATGCTGAACGAGTAGGTGCTGGTGCCCCAGTATATTGGGCTGCTGTTATGGAATATTTGGGCTGCAGAAGTTCTCGAGTTAGCTGGTAATGCTGGCCCGTGATAACAAAAAAACACGTATCATTCCACGTCATTTACAATTGGCAATTCGTAATGATGAAGAATTAAATAAATTATTATCTGGTGTAACAATTGCTCAAGGTGGTGTATTACCAAACATTCAAGCAGTGTTATTACCAAAAGAAAACTGAAAAGAAAGCATAAATTAAAAACATTGCATTAATTTTTATATAATTAATACATCGATCATAGGCCTTTTAATAAAAGGCCACAAATTTATTTAAAATAAGAGTAAAAATTATTTTTATAAATATATATTATAATAATTTTTTAAAGAATCAATCAATTTAAATAATTATAAATTAATGATTCTTTTTTTTTTTTTTCTTTTTATGATGTTATTATGGAAATAATTCATCATATTATGATGACATTTAGGTAACATATTATAAGATATTCATAAAATATTATCAAAATAATATTGTATTATGATGATATTTAGACAAAATATTATAAGAATATACACAAAATATTATCAAAATAATATCATAGATAACAAAACTGTTCATGATACTCATACCTTTACTAGAGATAAAAGTATCAGGATGCACTTGTATTAATACATATTATCACAACATCACAAAATATTTTTTAAAAGGAAAAATTTTTTAAAAATTATTATAAAATTTGATTGAATTAAATTTCAATTTATTTTTTTAATAATTAAAGAAAAAAAAAAGCATATAAACTTTCTATTGAAAATGTTATTTTCAACTAGATGGCCAAGTGAACTTTGTTACACAAACAATATATGACGTATTCGTTATTTAAATAATCAGTATCCTTTGATATTATATCAATACGTTACTCTCTTCTTTTGATACATATTAATAAAATTTCAATTTATAAGATTTTATGTCAATTATATAAATAATATTATAAATTTTCTAAATACATAAGTTAAGTAACAAAAAATTTGAATAACAAGATAAATTTATATATTATGTTTTAATACTCGATACTATAATATATCGCATCCGTTACCAATTATTCGGTATCCTTTGATTTATACACAGAAATGAACCAAAAATATGTATCAAATTTATTTTATTTATTTATATATTTAATATTATTATTATTATTTTATATTACAAAGTTTCTTAACGAAGCTTACAATGATTTCTCATATCGTACTTAACAAAATTATTTAGATCATATAAAATTTAAATTGTTAAAAAATTTTTATATTTATTATTATTATTTATTTTTATTAAAATTACATAACATAAAATTAATAATATTTTAATAATTATATAAATTAATTCTTATTTAAAATAATCTTATATTAATCTCAACAAATACTCTAATAATATATTTTGTCATAAATTTTTTTATATTTAAAATAAATATTATAATATATAAATACTTATATCAGTATAAAATTTCTTTATATAATTATGAAAAAATTAATTTAATAGTTAATTATTGATATTAATGCATAAATAAAAGTATTTTCTAATGAAATATATTTTGTCAATGTTCGATTAACACATTTCATAATAATACGTTTTCATTATTGACAAAAAAAGTTTTTCTAAAAATGAAATCTTATACTATAATATATATATTTATATATTAAATTTTTTAATTATTTATATACTAATAATTTATAATAAATCGATATTAAATAAAAAATAAAAATATATACTTTTTAAGTTTACCTTAAAAATATTAATTGTTTTGTATGATTGAAATAATTAATATTAAACTATGTTTATTAATAATTGTTAATAAAAAAATTAAATATATTTTAATTTATAAAATAAATATTATTATTAAATTTATAATTTATTATTTTATATATTATAGAAATTGAAAAAAATAAATCATGTTTACTACGACAGTAAATTAGAAATACTATTTAATTTTTATGTGTTTTTCTACATGGTACTTTGACTTACATAGGGACTTATATTATTGTGAATAATGATATAATTGAAAACCTTTATTTTTTATTTGATAGAATTATTATATTTTATCATTTAAATATTTATAATAAATACATTATTTTTATAAAGTAAAAAATATGGCCGAAGAAAATTCTACAGCTGTTGCAGCAACTGCGGTTACTGCTGCTTCTACAACACCAACAAAAAAAGCAACAGCTTCTGGTGCTAAACGTACAAAACAACATTCAAAACCAACACATCCACGTACATCAGAAATGGTTGTTAACGCAATTAAAAATTTAAAAGAACGTGGTGGTTCATCATTACAAGCAATTAAAAAATATTTAGCTGCAAATTATAAAGTGGATTCTGATAAAATTTCACCATTTATTAAAAAATATTTAAAAGCTGCTGTAACTGAGGGAGCCTTGGTACAAACTAAAGGTAAAGGTGCATCTGGTTCATTCAAATTGGCTGCTTCCGCTTCATCTAATTCTTCAGCTAAATCAAAAGTATCCAAAAAAGAAAGTGGAGCAAAAGGTTCAGCAAAGAGTGCTAAAAGTAAACGGGCTTCCAAAAGAAAAGAAAGCCACAACTACATCATTGGCAGCCAAAAAAGCCTAAAGCAAAAAAAGCGACTCCATCATCATCAACTGCTGCTAAAAAAGTTACTGCAAAATCATCAGCGGCATCAAAAAAAAGCACCAGTTAAAGCAAAACCAGCAAAAAGTACAAAATCCGCTGCCAAAAGTAGCCCTGCTCGTAAACCGAAAGCACCAAAAGCTAAGAAAGCTTCTGTTGCCAAATCATCTCCTACAAAAATTAAAAAAGCAGCACCAAAAAAGAAATGATCTGTTACTTTAATAATATATTGAAATATTTCATTATTTTTGCTAAAAAATGAAAATAACATAGCCTTAATACAGGCCACAAATTAATATTTGATAAGAGTAAAATTATTTTTTGTATAAATATTTTATAAAATAATAGTTTAGAAACATTTGCCACAGTCAGTACCACGGATGGGTGGCCACTTGAGAATACTGTGTGCGGTTGCATTTTTATTTAAAATATATGGTATAATAAATAAGTATATATTTTAAATTGATTACATCATTGAAAATTTTAATAATATACTTTAATATTAATGATATTTATGAAAAATATATATTTGTAAAAATTTCATTTATTACTGGCAACAGCCATACCACGTTGAAACCACCGGTTCTCGTCCGATCACCGAAGTTAAGCAACATTGGGCACAGTCAGTACTTGGATGGGTGACCGCTTGGGAACACTGTGTGCGGGCTGCCTTTTTATATTAAAAATATAAATTATTTTTCTTCTTTTCTTTTTTTTACACACCATATATAAATATATGTTATTTAGAAATGTAAACCTTTTATATTATTCATCAACAAATAAATATTATTTTTTGTATAAAATTTTATTGCATTTATAACTCATATCATGGTTACTTTAAAGCGAGAAGTTTTTTTAATATTTCAAATGAATATAAAATAATATAAATTTTATGAAATTTATTTATTTTTAGAAATAGCAATCGCTTTATAATTATAACAAATTTTTATAATGTTTAATTTTATTTCAATAATTTATATTTATATATATATATATATATATATATATATATATATATATATTTTTTAATAAAAATAATATACTCTTATTAATAATATATGTTGGTCCTATATATAGGACCGAAAATATTTCTTATTAGTTTTTTTTTTTTTTAAATTGTCATTTAAAAACGCTTATGCACGTTCTCCACGAATACGTCTTGCCAATTGTATATCCTTAGGCATAATTGTAACACGCTTTGCATGAATTGCGCATAAATTGGTATCTTCAAATAAACCTACTAAATAGGCTTCACTAGCTTCTTGTAATGCCATAACAGCTGAACTTTGAAAACGTAAATCGGTTTTAAAATCTTGTGCATTTCACGTACTAAACGTTGGAATGGTAATTTACGAATTAACAATTCAGTACTTTTTTGATAACGACGAATTTCTCGTAAAGCTACTGTACCAGGACGATATCTGTGTGGTTTTTTTACTCCACCAGTTGCTGGTGCACTTTTACGTGCAGCTTTCGTTGCTAATTGTTTTCTTGGTGCTTTACCACCAGTTGATTTACGTGCAGTTTGCTTGGTTCTAGCCATTTTCAAATAATAATGTTTTTACAAAAAAACACACAATTTTTAATAATTATATTCGACAATTTGATACTACAAAGTCAAATGTTTAAATGCGAAAAAAATGTGTTGTATTTATATTTATATGAAATTCAAAATTTTGTTGTCATATCCTATTGGATAGCTATCAGAGTATGGACTAATCAAATTGTATAGGCGTGGCTTAAAAAATCTTTAATGCTTTATATAAAAAGGCACAATTGTACCGGGCGCTCACATACATTACAATACTTGTGAGGTTAACACACGTGTTATCCGTTCGTTAAAATATTGTAAATAATTTTTTATTAAAATGACTGGCAGAGGAAAAGGTGGAAAGGGTCTTGGAAAAGGGGGTGCAAAACGTCATAGAAAAGTTTTGCGTGATAATATCCAAGGTATTACAAAACCTGCAATTCGTCGTATAGCACGACGAGGTGGAGTAAAACGTATCTCTGGTTTAATTTATGAAGAAACACGTGGTGTACTTAAAGTATTCCTTGAAAAATGTTATTCGGGATGCTGTTACATATACTGAACACGCAAAACGTAAAACAGTACAGCTATGGATGTTGTATATGCAATTAAAACGACAAGGTCGTACTTTGTATGGTTTTGGAGGTTATAAGAAAATATAATAAATTTACTTAAAATATTTAGTAAATTATTAAAGAATATTTAATACATCCGATAAATTTAAACAGGCTTTCCTTTTTGGGAAGCCCACTAATTTTATTTATATAAGAGTAAATAAATTTGTTAATAAATATAACATATTATATAATTTGTTTACAACAAATTATTTTGTTATAACATACATTACCAAATATTTTTATTTTTTTTTTTTTATTGTAATATATCTGCAATAATAAATTATAATTTGTATATTATCTATTTTATTTTACAATAACTTATTGAATTTTTGAAAAAATTTTATTATAAATTAATATACTATTATATTTTTTATATATACAAGTTAAGAGTAACAAGTATCGATAGGAGATTATCGAATTTATAACTAATAAAACATTTCGCCTTAATCAAAGAAAATAAAGATTTTGCTATACCCATTTTTTTATACTTTCAATAAATAATTTATTATTAAATTTTTATTATTTCATTTATTTTTTAAAATTATTAAAATATATTTTTCTAATAATTATAAGCGTACATAAACAAGTAGTAAATGTAAAATGAAAATAATAAAGGTAATGTAATGCATTTGCATTACACTGATTTACGATATATATTCCGCGATATCCTTTATTATATTTAAAATTAATAATATTGATATACTAATAATAGATATATTCAAGCTATTAATATATAAAAATTTATATTAAATATGATATTAATAATTGTTTATTTAATTTTTTTGTATATATAAAAATAATTTACTCTTATTTAAAAAATTTGATGGCTCTCTTAAAAAGAGAGCCGTTTTTATATGTTGATGTATTTTTATGTTATCAATTAAATAATATTTTCGATTTATTTATTTTGAACTTGTATATTTTGTAACAGCTTAGTACCTTCACTAACAGCGTGCTTTGCCAATTCACCAGGTAATAATAATCGAACTGCGGTTTGAATTTCCCGACTTGTGATTGTTGAACGTTTATTATAATGTGCTAAACGTGATGCTTCAGCAGCAATACGTTCAAAAATATCATTAACAAAACTGTTCATGATACTCATAGCTTTACTAGAGATACCAGTATCAGGATGCACTTGTTTTAATACTTTGTAAATGTAAATGAATATGATTCCTTGCGCTTCCTCTTCTTTTTCTTATCACTCTTTGATATATTTTTTTGAGCTTTGCCAGCTTTTTTTGCTGCTTTTCCACTTGTTTTTGGTGGCATTGTTACAAACAATTAATATACACAGATAGTTACAGAACACCAGTCAGTATATGTATGAGCGTGTCGTGTATACAACTAGCGTATTATATACGCGAAGATGGATATAACAATAAAAATGAATACTACTCTCTGATTGGCTGAAAATAATACTATAAGGTGATTGGTTTATTTTTAAAGTTTTATATTTTTAAATATTATAAATTAAAATACCCAAATAACATTTTAAACATTTATGTTACAATCCCCGTAACGTACACATCTGTGTGATTATATTTACAAAAAAAAATATTAATTAAATAAATTTATTCGCTATGTCTGGACGAGGTAAGGTGGTAAGTAAAGGGAAAGGCAAAGTCAAGATCAAGCCGAGCAGGATTACAATTTTCCTGTTGGAAGAATTCACAGATTATTACGAAAAGGAAATTATGCTGAACGAGTAGGTGCTGGTGCCCCAGTATATTTGGCTGCTGTTATGGAATATTTGGCTGCAGAAGTTCTCGAGTTAGCTGGTAATGCTGCCCGTGATAACAAAAAAACACGTATCATTCCACGTCATTTACAATTGGCAATTCGTAATGATGAAGAATTAAATAATTATTATCTGGTGTAACAATTGCTCAAGGTGGTGTATACCAAACATTCAAGCAGTGTTATTACCAAAGAAAACTGAAAAGAAAGCATAATTAAAAACATTGCATTAATTTTATAATAATAATACATCGATCATAGGCCTTTTAATAAAAGGCCACAAATTATTTAAAATAAGAGTAAAAATTATTTTTATAAATAATATATTATAATATTTTTTTAAAGAATCAATTTAAATAATTATAAATTAATGATTCTTTTTTTTTTTTTTCTTTTTTTTATGTTATTATGGAAATAATTCATCATATTATGATGACATTTAGGTAACATATTATAAGACTATTCATAAAACTATTATCAAATAATATTGTATTATGATGATATTTAGACAAAATATTATAAGAATATACACAAAATATTATCAAAATAATATCATTAGATAACAAAACTGTTCATGATACTCATACCTTTACTAGAGATTAAAAGTATCAGGATGCACTTGTATTAATACATATTATCACAACATCACAAAATATTTTTTAAAAGGAAAATTTTTTAAAAATTATTAAAAAAATTTGATTGAATTAAATTTCAATTTATTTTTTTAATAATTAAAGAAAAAAAAAAGCATATAAACTTTCTATTGAAAATGTTATTTTCAACTAGATGGCCAAGTGAACTTTGTTACACAAACAATATATGACGTATTCGTTATTTAAATAATCAGTATCCTTTGATATTATATCAATACGTTACTCTCTTCTTTTGATACATATTAATAAAATTTCAATTTATAAGATTTTATGTCAATTATATAAATAATATTATAAATTTTCTAAATACATAAGTTAAGTAACAAAAAATTTGAATAACAAGATAAATTATATATTATGTTTTAATACTCGATACTATAATATATCGCATCCGTTACCAATTATTCGGTATCCTTTGATTTATACACAGAATGAACCAAAAATATGTATCAAATTTATTTTATTTATTTATATATTTAATATTATTATTATTATTTTATATTACAAAGTTTCTTAACGAAGCTTACAATGATTTCTCATATCGTACTTAACAAAATTATTTAGATCATATAAAATTTAAATTGTAAAAAATTTTTATATTTATTATTATTATTTATTTTTATTAAAATTACATAACATAAAATTAATAATATTTTAATAATTATATAAATAATTCTTATTTAAAATAATCTTATATTAATCTCAACAAATACTCTAATAATATATTTTTGTCATAAAATTTTTTTATATTTAAAATAAATATTATAATATATAAATACTTATATCAGTATAAAATTTCTTTATATAATTATGAAAAAATTAATTTAATAGTTAATTATTGATATTAATGCATAAATAAAAGTATTTTCTAATGAAATATATTTTGTCAATGTTCGATTAACACATTTCATAATAATACGTTGTCATTATTGACAAAAAAAGTTTTTCTAAAAATGAAATCTTTATACTATAATATATATATTTATATATTAAATTTTTTAATTATTTATATACTAATAATTTATAATAAATCGATATTAAATAAAAAATAAAAATATATACTTTTTAAGTTTACCTTAAAAATATTATGTTTTGTATGATTGAAATAATTATATTTAAACCTATGTTTATTAATATTTGTTAATAAAAAATTAAATATATTTTAATTTATAAAATAAATATTATTATATTTAAATTTATAATTTATTATTTTATATATTATAGAAATTGAAAAAATAAATCATGTTTTACTAACGACAGTAAATTAGAAATACTATTTAATTTTTATGTGTTTTCTACATGGTACTTTGACTTACATAGGGACTTATATTATTGTGAATAATGATATAATTGAAAACCTTTACTTTTTATTTGATAGAATTATTATATTTTATCATTTAAATATTTATAATAAATACATTATTTTTATAAGTAAAAAATATGGCCGAAGAAAATTCTACAGCTGTTGCACAGCAACTGCGGTTTACTGCTGCTTCTCCAACACCAACAAAAAAAGCAACAGCTTCTGGTGCTAAACGTACAAAACAACATTCCAAAACCAACACATCCACGTACATCAGAAATGGTTGTTAACGCAATTAAAATTTAAAAGAACGTGGTGGTTCATCAAATTACAATGCAATTAAAAAAATATTTAGCTGCAAATTATAAAGTGGATTCTGATAAAATTTCACCATTTATTAAAAAATATTTAAAAGCTGCTGTAACTGAGGGAGCCTTGGTACAAACTAAAGGTAAAGGTGCATCTGGTTCAATTCAAATTGGCTGCTTCCGCTTCATCTAATTCTTCAGCTAAATCAAAAGTATCCAAAAAAGAAAGTGGAGCAAAAGGTTCAGCAAAGAGTGCTAAAAGTAACCGGGCACCAAAAGAAAAGAAAGCCACAACTACATCATTGGCAGCCAAAAGCCCTAAAGCAAAAAAAGCGACTCCATCATCATCAACTGCTGCTAAAAAAGTTACTGCAAAATCATCAGCGGCATCAAAAAAAGCACCAGTTAAAGCAAAACCAGCAAAAAGTACAAAATCCGCTGCCAAAAGTAGCCCTGCTCGTAAACCGAAAGCACCAAAAGCTTAAGAAAGCTTCTGTGCCAAAATCATCTCCTACAAAAATTAAAAAAAGCAGCACCAAAAAAGAAATGATCTGTACTTTAAATAATATATTGAAATATTTCATTATATTTTGCTAAAAAATGAAAATAACATAGGCCTTAATACAGGCCACAAATTAATATTTGATAAGAGTAAATTATTTTTTGTATAAATATTTTTATAAAATAATAGTTTAGAAACATTTGCCACAGTCAGTAACCACGGATGGGTGGCCACTTGAGAATACTGTGTGCGGTTGCATTTTTATTTAAAATATATGGTATAATAATAAGTATATATTTAAATTGATTACTTCATTGAAAATTTTAATAATATACTTTAATATTAATGATATTTATGAAAAATATAT
>NW_025408068.1:5000-7500 GCF_905475395.1 Chrysoperla carnea
AAAAATATTTATTTAGCTGATAAATTTAAAATGGATAATAAATTTTAAATTTTTATTAACTCTTATTTATTATATAATATTTATTTGTAATCCTTATGCAAAATAATATATGACTTGAACAACGTACATGGGGGCGTGTATACAATTAATAAATTTAGGTAGAGAAATATATTTTGAATCAATAATTTATAAGTTCACAACAGAATAGTCAGATTTTTATTGTCTATTAAATATTTTTTAGCGAATAACTATTATGTATTACTAGAATATAATAATAATTTTTTTTTTTTTTTTTTTTTTTTTTTTACTTGAATGGTGTATACGTTTACACGGTGAATGTAAAATCAATTAATCAATTTATATAGAAAAATATATTATGAATTAATTATAAATAAGTTCCAATAAAATAGCCTGATTCCCATTGTGTATTGAAATTTTTTTTTAACCAATTAACTATTAATGTGAATTTGTACAATAAAAATTTTGTATTAATTCTGTAAATTATTATATATATTTGCATTATACAGTATTTAGAAGCATTTAAATGGATAAAAATTTTTTAGAAAATCTACATATGTATCACATGTATTATACCGGTACCCTGTCGCAATATAACATGTACGATTTGTATATAAAATAAAATGAAATTTTTTCCCTAAAATTTTTTAATGAATCCCGAAAAATTCTATATATTTTACCTTTATATAGTATTTAGGACTATTTAAAAGGATAAAATTTTTTTCGAAAATCTACATATGTATCACATGTATTATACCGGTACCCTGTCGCAATATAACATGTACGATTTGTATATAAAATAAAATGAAATTTTTTCCCTAAAATTTTTTAATGAATCCCGAAAAATTCTATATATTTTACCTTTATATAGTATTTAGGACTATTTAAAAGGATAAAATTTTTTTCGAAAATCTACATATGTATCACATGTATTATACCGGTACCCTGTCGCAATATAACATGTACGATTTGTATATAAAATAAAATGAAATTTTTTCCCTAAAATTTTTTAATGAATCCCGAAAAATTCTATATATTTCACCTTTATATAGTATTTAGGACTATTTAAAAGGATAAAATTTTTTCGAAAATCTACATATGTATCACATGTATTATACCGGTACCCTGTCGCAATATAACATGTACGATTTGTATATAAAATAAAATGAAATTTTTTCCCTAAAATTTTTTAATGAATCCCGAAAAATTCTATATATTTTACCTTTATATAGTATTTAGGACCATTTAAAAGGATAAAAATTTTTTCGAAAATCTACATATGTATCACATGTATTATACCGGTACCCTGTCGCAATATAACATGTACGATTTGTATATAAAAAAAAAATATACATTTTTTTCTAAAAATTTGCATTAATTCCAAAAATTTTTTAATAATTTATTATAATTATTAATGTTTATTGAATAATTTATTATAATGCATAAATTTCATTTAATAAAATATGATAAAAGCAAAAAAAAATTTTTTTGGTCCCAAAATAAAAATTTTTAGCTGAAAAAAATTTTTTTTTTAAAATTTTTTTCTTTAAATTTTGATTATTCTGTAAAGTTTATGATGTTTAAAGCCATTTTAAACATTATCATATTTTGAGTTTGAAGCACCGGGTGTAATGTCTTTAATATATATGATGGATAGTGCGTGTAAGTTAATGAGATGAATGTATATCTATGTATAACAGTGTATTAGTGGTATTACGTTCAGCAGTCTCACACATATGATATAGTATGGTATAGTATAAGTTGTTTATTTTTCATACTGTCCGTGTATCATTCAACAAAGGTGGTGTAGAGTTGTATATGGCTTGGTATGACGTCGTTGCAATTCTATGGACACTATGATATTACGGATGCACAGATAGAGGAATAACACTTATCGTATATGTATCATTTATGTATGTTGACTGTGTAATGAATACTAAATATAATAAAATAATACACTTTTTAATAGAATAACATTTGTTTCATGTTTTAGTATGATATTAAATGGTATAGAATAGGTTGTTTATTTTTCATACTGTCCGTGTATCATTCAACAAAGGTGGTGTAGAGTTGTATATGGCTTGGTATGACGTCGTTGCAATTCTATGGACACTATGATATTACGGAATAACAGAAAGAGGAATAAAACTTATTGTATATGTATCATTTATAACGTACTTTTATGTTGACAAGAATGAATGTATATCTATATGAAATAGTGTATTTTGTGGTATTATGTTCAACAGTCTTACATATATGATATAGTATGATATAGTATAATTTGTTTATTTTTCATACTCTAAGTGTATCATTCAACAAAGGTGGTGTAGAGTTGTATATGGCTTGGTATGACGTCGTTGCAATTCTATGGACACCATGATATCACGAAAAAACAGAAAGAAAAATAACAATTATCGTATATGTATCATCTATATTATTATTGTATTTTGACTATGTAATGAATGCCAAATTTAAAAATATA
>NW_025408068.1:20000-22500 GCF_905475395.1 Chrysoperla carnea
TATAGTATTTAGGACCATTTAAAAGGATAAAAATTTTTTCGAAAATCTACATATGTATCACATGTATTATACCGGTACCCTGTCGCAATATAACATGTACGATTTGTATATAAAAAAAAAATATACATTTTTTTCTAAAAATTTGCATTAATTCCAAAAATTTTTTAATAATTTATTATAATTATTAATGTTTATTGAATAATTTATTATAATGCATAAATTTCATTTAATAAAATATGATAAAAGCAAAAAAAAATTTTTTTGGTCCCAAAATAAAAATTTTTAGCTGAAAAAAATTTTTTTTTTAAAATTTTTTTCTTTAAATTTTGATTATTCTGTAAAGTTTATGATGTTTAAAGCCATTTTAAACATTATCATATTTTGAGTTTGAAGCACCGGGTGTAATGTCTTTAATATATATGATGGATAGTGCGTGTAAGTTAATGAGATGAATGTATATCTATGTATAACAGTGTATTAGTGGTATTACGTTCAGCAGTCTCACACATATGATATAGTATGGTATAGTATAAGTTGTTTATTTTTCATACTGTCCGTGTATCATTCAACAAAGGTGGTGTAGAGTTGTATATGGCTTGGTATGACGTTGTTGCAATTCTATGGACACTATGATATTACGGATGCACAGATAGAGGAATAACACTTATCGTATATGTATCATTTATGTATGTTGACTGTGTAATGAATACTAAATATAATAAAATAATACACTTTTTAATAGAATAACATTTGTTTCATGTTTTAGTATGATATTAAATGGTATAGAATAGGTTGTTTATTTTTCATACTGTCCGTGTATCATTCAACAAAGGTGGTGTAGAGTTGTATATGGCTTGGTATGACGTCGTTGCAATTCTATGGACACTATGATATTACGGAATAACAGAAAGAGGAATAAAACTTATTGTATATGTATCATTTATAACGTACTTTTATGTTGACAAGAATGAATGTATATCTATATGAAATAGTGTATTTTGTGGTATTATGTTCAACAGTCTTACATATATGATATAGTATGATATAGAATAATTTGTTTATTTTTCATACTGTCAGTGTATCATTCAACAAAGGTGGTGTAGAGTTGTATATGGCTTGGTATGACGTCGTTGCAATTCTATGGACACCATGATATCACGAAAAAACAGAAAGAAAAATAACAATTATCGTATATGTATCATCTATATTATTATTGTATTTTGACTATGTAATGAATGCCAAATTTAAAAATATACACTTTCTTAATAGAATAACATTTATTTTAGTATAATATAAAATGATATTGAATATGTTGTTTAATTTTCATACTGTTCGTGTATCATTCAACAAAGGTGGTGTAGGTATGTATATGGCTTGGTATGACGCTTTTGCATGTCTATGGACACCATGATATTACGAAAAAACAGAAAGAAGAATAACACTTTTCAAATATGTATCATTTATATATTTTATTAACATGAACGCAAAATATACAAAATTATATATATATATACTCAAAATATTCTGGATGGTAATCAGTTTGGTTTATTTTGATATTTAATATTGTATTTTGGTTTTTTTGCTAGTAATGTTTCGAATATGTATATGCTGTTATTATTTTTTAGGTGTACATTGTATTAAATTGTTATCAATTATTTAATGTATGTATACAAAATAATAGCAAAAACATTTTCAATTATTATATAAAAATTTTTTTTTTTACACATGCATATTTATTAATATATGAAATTTTATCTCAGTTTTAATAAATATGTATTGAAATGAATAATAATACAATCTTATATATATTGATAATAGTCTGGATGGTAATCAGTTTGGATTATTTTGATATTAAATATTGTATTATTATTTTTGTAAAAAAATTAATGAGAATTTTGTAAAAAAACCTCTATATGTATATCTTTTTATATCAATATTTAAAAAAAAATTTTTTTTTATTAAATTATTGATTATAAATAGAATAACATATAAATTTTTTTGTCAAAGCAAGTTCATGGGTTATAAGTTTTAAACTTTACACTCCCATATGAGCACACAATATTTATATAAAAATTATTTTTATAAATAATATTACATTGACTCACCTCATACCAAGCGAGAATATTAAGTGTTATTATAACGTTTTTTATTTAAAATTAACTTTTTAAATAAAATTAAAAAATAAATGACGCTTTCAATCTAGCGACGAGTATGAGAAAATGTTTGAAATATTTTAAGACCCATTTGGTGATGGTCTGACAAAAATCATAATTATTTTTTTTTTTTTTTATTCAATAATATTTATTATGAATAACATGTTATATATTTCTTTTTGTAAAAGCAAAAAAATTATATAAATGACATAATAAAATATATATTTGAAAAAAAAAAAAATTAATAATAATATATATATCTCATATGTTTTTTCTATTAATTTTAAAACAATAGAGATATAAAAAAAAAAAAATTTATATCAGTAATGGGTGAGACCATCTGATAT
>NW_025408069.1:0-2500 GCF_905475395.1 Chrysoperla carnea
CTGTGCATCCGTAATATCATAGTGTCCATAGAATTGCAACAACGTCATACCAAGCCATATACAACTCTACACCACCTTTGTTGAATGATACACGGACAGTATGAAAAATAAACAACTTATACTATACCATACTATATCATATGTGTGAGACTGCTGAACGTAATACCACTAATACACTGTTATACATAGATATACATTCATCTCATTAACTTACACGCACTATCCATCATATATATTAAAGACATTACACCCGGTGCTTCAAACTCAAAATATGATAATGTTTAAAATGGCTTTAAACATCATAAACTTTACAGAATAATCAAAATTTAAAGAAAAAAATTTTAAAAAAAAAATTTTTTTCAGCTAAAAATTTTTATTTTGGGACCAAAAAAATTTTTTTTTGCTTTTATCATATTTTATTAAATGAAATTTATGCATTATAATAAATTATTCAATAAACATTAATAATTATAATAAATTATTAAAAAATTTTTGGAATTAATGCAAATTTTTAGAAAAAAATGTATATTTTTTTTTTTATATACAAATCGTACATGTTATATTGCGACAGGGTACCGGTATAATACATGTGATACATATGTAGATTTTCGAAAAAATTTTTATCCTTTTAAATGGTCCTAAATACTATATAAAGGTAAAATATATAGAATTTTTCGGGATTCATTAAAAAATTTTAGGGAAAAAATTTCATTTTATTTTATATACAAATCGTACATGTTATATTGCGACAGGGTACCGGTATAATACATGTGATACATATGTAGATTTTCGAAAAAAATTTTATCCTTTTAAATAGTCCTAAATACTATATAAAGGTGAAATATATAGAATTTTTCGGGATTCATTAAAAAATTTTAGGGAAAAAATTTCATTTTATTTTATATACAAATCGTACATGTTATATTGCGACAGGGTACCGGTATAATACATGTGATACATATGTAGATTTTCGAAAAAAATTTTATCCTTTTAAATAGTCCTAAATACTATATAAAGGTAAAATATATAGAATTTTTCGGGATTCATTAAAAAATTTTAGGGAAAAAATTTCATTTTATTTTATATACAAATCGTACATGTTATATTGCGACAGGGTACCGGTATAATACATGTGATACATATGTAGATTTTCGAAAAAAATTTTATCCTTTTAAATAGTCCTAAATACTATATAAAGGTAAAATATATAGAATTTTTCGGGATTCATTAAAAAATTTTAGGGAAAAAATTTCATTTTATTTTATATACAAATCGTACATGTTATATTGCGACAGGGTACCGGTATAATACATGTGATACATATGTAGATTTTCTAAAAAATTTTTATCCATTTAAATGCTTCTAAATACTGTATAATGCAAATATATATAATAATTTACAGAATTAATACAAAATTTTTATTGTACAAATTCACATTAATAGTTAATTGGTTAAAAAAAAATTTCAATACACAATGGGAATCAGGCTATTTTATTGGAACTTATTTATAATTAATTCATAATATATTTTTCTATATAAATTGATTAATTGATTTTACATTCACCGTGTAAACGTATACACCATTCAAGTAAAAAAAAAAAAAAAAAAAAAAAAAAAATTATTATTATATTCTAGTAATACATAATAGTTATTCGCTAAAAAATATTTAATAGACAATAAAAATCTGACTATTCTGTTGTGAACTTATAAATTATTGATTCAAAATATATTTCTCTACCTAAATTTATTAATTGTATACACGCCCCCATGTACGTTGTTCAAGTCATATATTATTTTGCATAAGGATTACAAATAAATATTATATAATAAATAAGAGTTAATAAAAATTTAAAATTTATTATCCATTTTAAATTTATCAGCTAAATAAATATTTTTACATTCTTTTAAATTATTACTTTTTATTGTATTAAGAGTATATATCTAGTTTTATTAATCTTAATCCTTTTACAAGCACTAATATTATTTATACATAATATATTTTTATTTTATGTATGGAAAGCATAACTTGCTAAATACATCCTAACAATTTAAAAACTTTTCATTTGATTAATATTATTTACAATAGCTAATATTAATAGAATCTGAATAATCAAAATTATTTCTTTAAATATATGAATTCCGAATGTAAGTGTCCATCATAATACTTCATTAAGTTTATATTTGGCTAGCAACCTGTTATGCATAAATTGCTTTAAAGGTTGCCTACTAAACATATTATAATTATAATTATTAACAATTTTTGTCAATTGCGATTGCATTTTTTAGTATAATCAATGGTAGCGATTATAAGTAAAAACAATTAAAATCATTATAATAATTGTTAGCGATTATAATCAATATTGATAAGATGGAAACAAAAAGTGTTTATTCATAAAAAAAGCTCTTTAATTTATTACATTTAAAAACAAAAATTTTCTAACATAATAAATTAAAGAGCATTTATTATCAATACCATTTCTTACCATAATCGACTAAAAAT
>NW_025408069.1:7500-15000 GCF_905475395.1 Chrysoperla carnea
CCTCACGGTACTTGTTCGCTATCGGTCTCGTGGTAATATTTAGCCTTAGATGGAGTTTACCACCCACTTAGAGCTGCACTCTCAAGCAACCCGACTCTAAGGAAAGATTCACCTATCATCAATAATAATCACTACGGGCCTGGCACCCTCTATGGGTATATGGCCCCATTCAAGATGGACTTGGATGTATTATATAACAATAGGTTTATATTGAATCTTCCTAAACACTACATTCCCCAAGTGTCTGTTTATCAGCCACGGGGTTCAGTGCTGGGCTTATCCCTGTTCGCTCGCCGCTACTAAGGGAATCCTAGTTAGTTTCTTTTCCTCCGCTTAATAATATGCTTAAATTCAGCGGGTAATCTCACCTACTCTGAGGTCGTAAAAGTTTTTAGAAGTATTAAAACAAAAATTTTTTTTATATATTATGTTTTTGTTATATTTTATAAGTAAACAATTTTCTTAATTATTCATACTCAATTTTTTTTAATATTATTATATAATATTATTTTTATATTTATCTAAAGAGAAGAAAATAAAAAATAAATAATTATATATATTAATTTTTTTCGAGTATATTGAAAATTTTATTACAAATAAAATATTCCATAACAAAATATTAATATATAATATTTTTGTTTATTCTTCTTTATTTAATATTTTAAAAATATATTATTAATATCATTTATTATTAATATTATTATTAACATAAAGTTTTATAATATTATATATAAATGATAAAAAATAATATTGATATATTAATTTAAAAATGTCGACAAATAATAAAAAATATATAAATTTTAAATGCTATTAAAAACATTTTATATTTATTTTTTTCTTATATTTGGCGTAAAACATTCATATATAAATAATTTTACATTTCTTTTATAAAAATTTTATTTATCAATTTAATTAAATATGAAAAAATAAATTTTCTTTTTTAATTATTGATAAATTTCTTTTTCATAAAAAAAATTTTATGTAAAATAATCTTTTATTATATTAATATAATGTATACGACCCTCAGCCAGATGTGGTCCGGGAACAGTATCCAAGGACCGCAATGTGCGTTCGAAATGTCAATGTTCATGTGTCCTGCAGTTCACAAGTTGACGCGCAATTAGCTGCGTTCTTCATCGACCCACGAGCCAAGTGATCCACCGTCCAGGGTAATCTTTTTAAATTTTAAATGTAAGTATTATTATTAATAATAATCTTTATTTTTAATATAAAAAATAAAATTATTAATTTATATATCTTTATAAATTCTTTTAAAATAAAAAAATTTTTCTAGAATATAAATTATATATTTTATTTTAAATATATATATATATAAATTAAAGATATTATGGTATTAATAAATATATACATAACATTTTTGATATTTTTGTTAGTGCTAGCTAGATATAATAATTAATATTTGGTATATTTTATAGAAATGTATTTATTTTTTTTTTATAAATTATTTTCTACATAAAAATATATATAATATTAATATGGTACAAAACAAATGGGTTTGTTTTTTAACATAATAACTTTTAATAAAAAAAAAGAAATATCAAGACAAAACATAAAGAAATTTAAATTTGAAATAAATTTTATTCTTTAAAAAAATTTTATCTTGTGTTTTCTTTATTTTTATTATATAACATAGAAAAATAAAAATATAGATTATATCAATTATAATCTTATTTTATTTTTCTTAATAGAGATTATATACATATAAACAAATAATTTCAATATATTCTATTTTTAATTTCACTTTTTTATAAGAGAAATTATTTATAGATTTTATTAATAATTATTGTTTAATAATAATAATAATATTGAATATAAAAATATTTTATATGTAACAAATATATTATTAATATTTATATAATATTCTCTATATTATATGTATAGATATATTATGTGTATAAAAAAAGTTTGGCGTATTACTTTAATATGATATCATAACCAAAATAAATCTCTTTTAACACATAATTACTATTATATATTTTGAGAAAATAACATATTAATATGTAATTTTGTTAAAAAAAATATTTCTTATCAATAATATTTTTATTTTTTGGAATATTTAAAAACAATACAAAAAATATAAATAAATATATTTTATATATATCGTTAATGATCCTTCCGCAGGTTCACCTACGGAAACCTTGTTACGACTTTTACTTCCTCTAAATGATCAAGTTTGGTCATCTTCCCAGCAACATCGGCAATATCAGAAATATTGCCGCGTACCAGTCCGAAGACCTCACTAAATCATTCAATCGGTAGTAGCGACGGGCGGTGTGTACAAAGGGCAGGGACGTAATCAACGCGAGCTTATGACTCGCGCTTACTGGGAATTCCTCGTTCATGGGGAACAATTGCAAGCCCCAATCCCTAGCACGAAGGAGGTTCAGCGGGTTACCCGGACCTTTCGGCCTGGGAGGACACGCTGATTCCTTCAGTGTAGCGCGCGTGCGGCCCAGAACATCTAAGGGCATCACAGACCTGTTATTGCTCAATCTCGTGCGGCTAGAATGCCGCCTGTCCCTCTAAGAAGAATTATTTGTACGCCGGCAGTAAAAACCACATCAAAAAACTGCGTACCCATACACCATAACATATGCAACATAAAGCACAATATATACAAAATATAATCTTGATCGTTAAATCTCAAAAATACATGCATATATAAATACAATACATAACACACATGAAAATGAATGAAATGGGAAACAAACAGCCGATGGGCCTTGAGATGCCGGTAAAGTACGTCTATTTAGCAGGCTAGAGTCTCGTTCGTTATCGGAATTAACCAGACAAATCGCTCCACCAACTAAGAACGGCCATGCACCACCACCCACCGAATCAAGAAAGAGCTCTCAATCTGTCAATCCTTCCGGTGTCCGG
Organism: Chrysoperla carnea; assembly: GCF_905475395.1. Classification (NCBI taxonomy): domain Eukaryota; kingdom Metazoa; phylum Arthropoda; class Insecta; order Neuroptera; family Chrysopidae; genus Chrysoperla; species Chrysoperla carnea. The sequence goes on from NW_025408069.1 coordinate 10,402, forward strand.
GCCTGGTGAGGTTTCCCGTGTTGAGTCAAATTAAGCCGCAGGCTCCACTCCTGGTGGTGCCCTTCCGTCAATTCCTTTAAGTTTCAGCTTTGCAACCATACTTCCCCCGGAACCCAAAAGCTTTGGTTTCCCGGAAGCTGCCCGCCGAGTCATCGGAGGAACTTCGGCGGATCGCTAGCTGGCATCGTTTATGGTTAGAACTAGGGCGGTATCTGATCGCCTTCGAACCTCTAACTTTCGTTCTTGATCAATCAAAACATTTTTGGCAAATGCTTTCGCTTCTGTCCGTCTTGCGACGATCCAAGAATTTCACCTCTAACGTCGCAATACGAATGCCCCCATCTGTCCGTATTAATCATTACCTCGGAGTTCCGAAAACCAACAAAATAGAACCGAGGTCCTATTCCATTATTCCATGCACACAATATTCAGGCAAAATTTGAGCCTGCCTTAAGCACTCTAATTTGTTCAAAGTAAACGTACCGGCCCACCTCGACACTCAATTAAGAGCACCGCGACGGGATTGCAATTGGGGGCTGCCACCGCTCTTAACGGTTAAACACTTACGACAAATTACATAATAAAAATATATATAATGCATTAAATAAATAATAACACTAAAATATACTTTATACATAATCTGTACCACCCACCGGTAGGACGTCCCACATAACATGCTAGTTAAACAATGCGAGCATTGAACCAACAGTGTAGGACACAGATTCGACTACGAGCTTTTTAACCGCAACAACTTTAATATACGCTATTGGAGCTGGAATTACCGCGGCTGCTGGCACCAGACTTGCCCTCCAATGGATCCTCGTTAAAGGATTTAAAGTGTACTCATTCCGATTACGGGGCCTCGGATGAGTCCCGTATCGTTATTTTTCGTCACTACCTCCCCGTGCCGGGAGTGGGTAATTTGCGCGCCTGCTGCCTTCCTTGGATGTGGTAGCCGTTTCTCAGGCTCCCTCTCCGGAATCGAACCCTGATTCCCCGTTACCCGTTACAACCATGGTAGGCGCAGAACCTACCATCGACAGTTGATAAGGCAGACATTTGAAAGATGCGTCGCCGGTACGAGACCGTGCGATCAGCTTAAAGTTATTCAGAGTCACCAAATTAAACGATGCAAATTAAAATTTACACCGATTGGTTTTGATCTAATAAAAGCATTCCTTCCATCTCTGGTCGGAACTCTGTTTGCATGTATTAGCTCTAGAATTACCACAGTTATCCAAGTAAATGTGGGTACGATCTAAGGAACCATAACTGATATAATGAGCCTTTCGCGGTTTCACCTTAATTTGGCTTGTACTGAGACATGCATGGCTTAATCTTTGAGACAAGCATATGACTACTGGCAGGATCAACCAGGGAACTATTTGTATTTATAATATTAAATATATAATAATATACATGATATTTTTGTTTTCTTATTATAAGAAAAAAAATTTTCATACAATAATTATTAATATATAATAATATTATTACAATTTCATTTTAAATATCAGATGGTCTCACCCATTACTGATATAAATTTTTTTTTTTTTATATCTCTATTGTTTTAAAATTAATAGAAAAAACATATGAGATATATATATTATTATTAATTTTTTTTTTTTTCAAATATATATATTTATTATGTCATTTATATAATTTTTTTGCTTTTACAAAAAGAAATATATAACATGTTATTCATAATAAATATTATTGAATAAAAAAAAAAAAAAATAATTATGATTTTTGTCAGACCATCACCAAATGGGTCTTAAAATATTTCAAACATTTTCTCATACTCGTCGCTAGATTGAAAGCGTCATTTATTTTTTAATTTTATTTAAAAAGTTAATTTTAAATAAAAAACGTTATAATAACACTTAATATTCTCGCTTGGTATGAGGTGAGTCAATGTAATATTATTTATAAAAATAATTTTTATATAAATATTGTGTGCTCATATGGGAGTGTAAAGTTTAAAACTTATAACCCATGAACTTGCTTTGACAAAAAAATTTATATGTTATTCTATTTATAATCAATAATTTAATAAAAAAAAATTTTTTTTTAAATATTGATATAAAAAGATATACATATAGAGGTTTTTTTACAAAATTCTCATTAATTTTTTTACAAAAATAATAATACAATATTTAATATCAAAATAATCCAAACTGATTACCATCCAGACTATTATCAATATATATAAGATTGTATTATTATTCATTTCAATACATATTTATTAAAACTGAGATAAAATTTCATATATTAATAAATATGCATGTGTAAAAAAAAAAATTTTTATATAATAATTGAAAATGTTTTTGCTATTATTTTGTATACATACATTAAATAATTGATAACAATTTAATACAATGTACACCTAAAAAATAATAACAGCATATACATATTCGAAACATTACTAGCAAAAAAACCAAAATACAATATTAAATATCAAAATAAACCAAACTGATTACCATCCAGAATATTTTGAGTATATATATATATAATTTTGTATATTTTGCGTTCATGTTAATAAAATATATAAATGATACATATTTGAAAAGTGTTATTCTTCTTTCTGTTTTTTCGTAATATCATGGTGTCCATAGACATGCAAAAGCGTCATACCAAGCCATATACATACCTACACCACCTTTGTTGAATGATACACGAACAGTATGAAAATTAAACAACATATTCAATATCATTTTATATTATACTAAAATAAATGTTATTCTATTAAGAAAGTGTATATTTTTAAATTTGGCATTCATTACATAGTCAAAATACAATAATAATATAGATGATACATATACGATAATTGTTATTTTTCTTTCTGTTTTTTCGTGATATCATGGTGTCCATAGAATTGCAACGACGTCATACCAAGCCATATACAACTCTACACCACCTTTGTTGAATGATACACTTAGAGTATGAAAAATAAACAAATTATACTATATCATACTATATCATATATGTAAGACTGTTGAACATAATACCACAAAATACACTATTTCATATAGATATACATTCATTCTTGTCAACATAAAAGTACGTTATAAATGATACATATACAATAAGTTTTATTCCTCTTTCTGTTATTCCGTAATATCATAGTGTCCATAGAATTGCAACGACGTCATACCAAGCCATATACAACTCTACACCACCTTTGTTGAATGATACACGGACAGTATGAAAAATAAACAACCTATTCTATACCATTTAATATCATACTAAAACATGAAACAAATGTTATTCTATTAAAAAGTGTATTATTTTATTATATTTAGTATTCATTACACAGTCAACATACATAAATGATACATATACGATAAGTGTTATTCCTCTATCTGTGCATCCGTAATATCATAGTGTCCATAGAATTGCAACAACGTCATACCAAGCCATATACAACTCTACACCACCTTTGTTGAATGATACACGGACAGTATGAAAAATAAACAACTTATACTATACCATACTATATCATATGTGTGAGACTGCTGAACGTAATACCACTAATACACTGTTATACATAGATATACATTCATCTCATTAACTTACACGCACTATCCATCATATATATTAAAGACATTACACCCGGTGCTTCAAACTCAAAATATGATAATGTTTAAAATGGCTTTAAACATCATAAACTTTACAGAATAATCAAAATTTAAAGAAAAAAATTTTAAAAAAAAAATTTTTTTCAGCTAAAAATTTTTATTTTGGGACCAAAAAAATTTTTTTTTGCTTTTATCATATTTTATTAAATGAAATTTATGCATTATAATAAATTATTCAATAAACATTAATAATTATAATAAATTATTAAAAAATTTTTGGAATTAATGCAAATTTTTAGAAAAAAATGTATATTTTTTTTTTATATACAAATCGTACATGTTATATTGCGACAGGGTACCGGTATAATACATGTGATACATATGTAGATTTTCGAAAAAATTTTTATCCTTTTAAATGGTCCTAAATACTATATAAAGGTAAAATATATAGAATTTTTCGGGATTCATTAAAAAATTTTAGGGAAAAAATTTCATTTTATTTTATATACAAATCGTACATGTTATATTGCGACAGGGTACCGGTATAATACATGTGATACATATGTAGATTTTCGAAAAAATTTTATCCTTTTAAATAGTCCTAAATACTATATAAAGGTGAAATATATAGAATTTTTCGGGATTCATTAAAAAATTTTAGGGAAAAAATTTCATTTTATTTTATATACAAATCGTACATGTTATATTGCGACAGGGTACCGGTATAATACATGTGATACATATGTAGATTTTCGAAAAAAATTTTATCCTTTTAAATAGTCCTAAATACTATATAAAGGTAAAATATATAGAATTTTTCGGGATTCATTAAAAAATTTTAGGGAAAAAATTTCATTTTATTTTATATACAAATCGTACATGTTATATTGCGACAGGGTACCGGTATAATACATGTGATACATATGTAGATTTTCGAAAAAAATTTTATCCTTTTAAATAGTCCTAAATACTATATAAAGGTAAAATATATAGAATTTTTCGGGATTCATTAAAAAATTTTAGG
>NW_025408069.1:20000-28729 GCF_905475395.1 Chrysoperla carnea
CAATTTTGGCGCTTTAACTCTACGTTTGGTTCATCCCACAGCGCCAGTTCTGCTTACCAAAAGTGGCCCACTTGGCACTCTGATCCATATATAAAAAATATATTCTCATAGCTTCACATTATAAATAATGTTTTTAAGCAAGCTAGAGATCTCACCCATTTAAAGTTTGAGAATAGGTTGAGGTCGTTTCGGCCCCAAGGCCTCTAATCATTCGCTTTACCGGATGAGACTCTTATATAATGAACGCCAGCTATCCTGAGGGAAACTTCGGAGGGAACCAGCTACTAGATGGTTCGATTAGTCTTTCGCCCCTATACCCAGTTCCGACGATCGATTTGCACGTCAGAATCGCTACGGACCTCCATCAGGGTTTCCCCTGACTTCATCCTGACCAGGCATAGTTCACCATCTTTCGGGTCCCAGCGTGTACGCTCTAGGTGCGCCTCTATTATAATATAATCCGAAAACTAAATTATAATAATATAAGACGCCCTAGGAGTGCGATATTTAATACATAATATAAATATATCCTCCTTTTATCATTTATAAAAAAATATAAATAATATTTACTTTCATTGTGCCTTTGGGTTTCATAAAATTTATAAATATTTCGATGAAAAAATATTTTATTCCCAATGACTTGCGTACATGCTAGACTCCTTGGTCCGTGTTTCAAGACGGGTCCTGAAAGTACCCAAAGCTATATCGTCGCTGACAGATAAATTTTTAATAAAAAAAAATGAGCCAGTTCATTATCATACACCTACTGACAGTTAAATAGTATCATATAACGGCATAAAATCCGTATATATAATATGTTTTAATAAAAAAACCTATTTATACTCGTGGTGGATCTGAACGCGTTAATAACGCGACTCAATATCAATTTATAATTAATACCATCAAACAATTAATCAAGAAACATAGGCGTTTAACATACACAAAATATTATCAAAAAATAATATTGTACATTAATCAACGCACCAATGCCTATAGATTAATATTTAATGGGTCGCAACGTCCTACAAGATGAGAAGTGCATACCTCGTTATCATACAATTAACAATATACAGCAGTGCATATATTTTTACTAAAAATAAATTCCTAATAAAAATTTTTGTCACATGCTAGTACAAATTGGTTGATTAACGATAAAAAGTAAATGAATCTCATCTTTCGACCTTTCGGGTTTCTCAGGTTTACCCCTGAACGGTTTTACGTACTCTTTAACTCTCTCTTCAAAGTTCTTTTCAACTTTCCCTCACGGTACTTGTTCGCTATCGGTCTCGTGGTAATATTTAGCCTTAGATGGAGTTTACCACCCACTTAGAGCTGCACTCTCAAGCAACCCGACTCTAAGGAAAGATTCACCTATCATCAATAATAATCACTACGGGCCTGGCACCCTCTATGGGTATATGGCCCCATTCAAGATGGACTTGGATGTATTATATAACAATAGGTTTATATTGAATCTTCCTAAACACTACATTCCCCAAGTGTCTGTTTATCAGCCACGGGGTTCAGTGCTGGGCTTATCCCTGTTCGCTCGCCGCTACTAAGGGAATCCTAGTTAGTTTCTTTTCCTCCGCTTAATAATATGCTTAAATTCAGCGGGTAATCTCACCTACTCTGAGGTCGTAAAAGTTTTTAGAAGTATTAAAACAAAAATTTTTTTTATATATTATGTTTTTGTTATATTTTATAAGTAAACAATTTTCTTAATTATTCATACTCAAATTTTTTTAATATTATTATATAATATTATTTTTATATTTATCTAAAGAGAAGAAAATAAAAAATAAATAATTATATATATTAATTTTTTTCGAGTATATTGAAAATTTTATTACAAATAAAATATTCCATAACAAAATATTAATATATAATATTTTTGTTTATTCTTCTTTATTTAATATTTTAAAAATATATTATTAATATCATTTATTATTAATATTATTATTAACATAAAGTTTTATAATATTATATATAAATGATAAAAAATAATATTGATATATTAATTTAAAAATGTCGACAAATAATAAAAAATATATAAATTTTAAATGCTATTAAAAACATTTTATATTTATTTTTTTCTTATATTTGGCGTAAAACATTCATATATAAATAATTTTACATTTCTTTTATAAAAATTTTATTTATCAATTTAATTAAATATGAAAAAATAAATTTTCTTTTTTAATTATTGATAAATTTCTTTTTCATAAAAAAAATTTTATGTAAAATAATCTTTTATTATATTAATATAATGTATACGACCCTCAGCCAGATGTGGTCCGGGAACAGTATCCAAGGACCGCAATGTGCGTTCGAAATGTCAATGTTCATGTGTCCTGCAGTTCACAAGTTGACGCGCAATTAGCTGCGTTCTTCATCGACCCACGAGCCAAGTGATCCACCGTCCAGGGTAATCTTTTTAAATTTTAAATGTAAGTATTATTATTAATAATAATCTTTATTTTTAATATAAAAAATAAAATTATTAATTTATATATCTTTATAAATTCTTTTAAAATAAAAAAATTTTTCTAGAATATAAATTATATATTTTATTTTAAATATATATATATATAAATTAAAGATATTATGGTATTAATAAATATATACATAACATTTTTGATATTTTTGTTAGTGCTAGCTAGATATAATAATTAATATTTGGTATATTTTATAGAAATGTATTTATTTTTTTTTTATAAATTATTTTCTACATAAAAATATATATAATATTAATATGGTACAAAACAAATGGGTTTGTTTTTTAACATAATAACTTTTAATAAAAAAAAAGAAATATCAAGACAAAACATAAAGAAATTTAAATTTGAAATAAATTTTATTCTTTAAAAAAATTTTATCTTGTGTTTTCTTTATTTTTATTATATAACATAGAAAAATAAAAATATAGATTATATCAATTATAATCTTATTTTATTTTTCTTAATAGAGATTATATACATATAAACAAATAATTTCAATATATTCTATTTTTAATTTCACTTTTTTATAAGAGAAATTATTTATAGATTTTATTAATAATTATTGTTTAATAATAATAATAATATTGAATATAAAAATATTTTATATGTAACAAATATATTATTAATATTTATATAATATTCTCTATATTATATGTATAGATATATTATGTGTATAAAAAAAGTTTGGCGTATTACTTTAATATGATATCATAACCAAAATAAATCTCTTTTAACACATAATTACTATTATATATTTTGAGAAAATTACATATTAATATGTTATTTTGTTAAAAAAAATATTTCTTATCAATAATATTTTTATTTTTTGGAATATTTAAAAACAATACAAAAAATATAAATAAATATATTTTATATATATCGTTAATGATCCTTCCGCAGGTTCACCTACGGAAACCTTGTTACGACTTTTACTTCCTCTAAATGATCAAGTTTGGTCATCTTCCCAGCAACATCGGCAATATCAGAAATATTGCCGCGTACCAGTCCGAAGACCTCACTAAATCATTCAATCGGTAGTAGCGACGGGCGGTGTGTACAAAGGGCAGGGACGTAATCAACGCGAGCTTATGACTCGCGCTTACTGGGAATTCCTCGTTCATGGGGAACAATTGCAAGCCCCAATCCCTAGCACGAAGGAGGTTCAGCGGGTTACCCGGACCTTTCGGCCTGGGAGGACACGCTGATTCCTTCAGTGTAGCGCGCGTGCGGCCCAGAACATCTAAGGGCATCACAGACCTGTTATTGCTCAATCTCGTGCGGCTAGAATGCCGCCTGTCCCTCTAAGAAGAATTATTTGTACGCCGGCAGTAAAAACCACATCAAAAAACTGCGTACCCATACACCATAACATATGCAACATAAAGCACAATATATACAAAATATAATCTTGATCGTTAAATCTCAAAAATACATGCATATATAAATACAATACATAACACACATGAAAATGAATGAAATGGGAAACAAACAGCCGATGGGCCTTGAGATGCCGGTAAAGTACGTCTATTTAGCAGGCTAGAGTCTCGTTCGTTATCGGAATTAACCAGACAAATCGCTCCACCAACTAAGAACGGCCATGCACCACCACCCACCGAATCAAGAAAGAGCTCTCAATCTGTCAATCCTTCCGGTGTCCGGGCCTGGTGAGGTTTCCCGTGTTGAGTCAAATTAAGCCGCAGGCTCCACTCCTGGTGGTGCCCTTCCGTCAATTCCTTTAAGTTTCAGCTTTGCAACCATACTTCCCCCGGAACCCAAAAGCTTTGGTTTCCCGGAAGCTGCCCGCCGAGTCATCGGAGGAACTTCGGCGGATCGCTAGCTGGCATCGTTTATGGTTAGAACTAGGGCGGTATCTGATCGCCTTCGAACCTCTAACTTTCGTTCTTGATCAATCAAAACATTTTTGGCAAATGCTTTCGCTTCTGTCCGTCTTGCGACGATCCAAGAATTTCACCTCTAACGTCGCAATACGAATGCCCCCATCTGTCCGTATTAATCATTACCTCGGAGTTCCGAAAACCAACAAAATAGAACCGAGGTCCTATTCCATTATTCCATGCACACAATATTCAGGCAAAATTTGAGCCTGCCTTAAGCACTCTAATTTGTTCAAAGTAAACGTACCGGCCCACCTCGACACTCAATTAAGAGCACCGCGACGGGATTGCAATTGGGGGCTGCCACCGCTCTTAACGGTTAAACACTTACGACAAATTACATAATAAAAATATATATAATGCATTAAATAAATAATAACACTAAAATATACTTTATACATAATCTGTACCACCCACCGGTAGGACGTCCCACATAACATGCTAGTTAAACAATGCGAGCATTGAACCAACAGTGTAGGACACAGATTCGACTACGAGCTTTTTAACCGCAACAACTTTAATATACGCTATTGGAGCTGGAATTACCGCGGCTGCTGGCACCAGACTTGCCCTCCAATGGATCCTCGTTAAAGGATTTAAAGTGTACTCATTCCGATTACGGGGCCTCGGATGAGTCCCGTATCGTTATTTTTCGTCACTACCTCCCCGTGCCGGGAGTGGGTAATTTGCGCGCCTGCTGCCTTCCTTGGATGTGGTAGCCGTTTCTCAGGCTCCCTCTCCGGAATCGAACCCTGATTCCCCGTTACCCGTTACAACCATGGTAGGCGCAGAACCTACCATCGACAGTTGATAAGGCAGACATTTGAAAGATGCGTCGCCGGTACGAGACCGTGCGATCAGCTTAAAGTTATTCAGAGTCACCAAATTAAACGATGCAAATTAAAATTTACACCGATTGGTTTTGATCTAATAAAAGCATTCCTTCCATCTCTGGTCGGAACTCTGTTTGCATGTATTAGCTCTAGAATTACCACAGTTATCCAAGTAAATGTGGGTACGATCTAAGGAACCATAACTGATATAATGAGCCTTTCGCGGTTTCACCTTAATTTGGCTTGTACTGAGACATGCATGGCTTAATCTTTGAGACAAGCATATGACTACTGGCAGGATCAACCAGGGAACTATTTGTATTTATAATATTAAATATATAATAATATACATGATATTTTTGTTTTCTTATTATAAGAAAAAAAATTTTCATACAATAATTATTAATATATAATAATATTATTACAATTTCATTTTAAATATCAGATGGTCTCACCCATTACTGATATAAATTTTTTTTTTTTTATATCTCTATTGTTTTAAAATTAATAGAAAAAACATATGAGATATATATATTATTATTAATTTTTTTTTTTTTCAAATATATATTTTATTATGTCATTTATATAATTTTTTTGCTTTTACAAAAAGAAATATATAACATGTTATTCATAATAAATATTATTGAATAAAAAAAAAAAAAAAATAATTATGATTTTTGTCAGACCATCACCAAATGGGTCTTAAAATATTTCAAACATTTTCTCATACTCGTCGCTAGATTGAAAGCGTCATTTATTTTTTAATTTTATTTAAAAAGTTAATTTTAAATAAAAAACGTTATAATAACACTTAATATTCTCGCTTGGTATGAGGTGAGTCAATGTAATATTATTTATAAAAATAATTTTTATATAAATATTGTGTGCTCATATGGGAGTGTAAAGTTTAAAACTTATAACCCATGAACTTGCTTTGACAAAAAAATTTATATGTTATTCTATTTATAATCAATAATTTAATAAAAAAAAATTTTTTTTTAAATATTGATATAAAAAGATATACATATAGAGGTTTTTTTACAAAATTCTCATTAATTTTTTTACAAAAATAATAATACAATATTTAATATCAAAATAATCCAAACTGATTACCATCCAGACTATTATCAATATATATAAGATTGTATTATTATTCATTTCAATACATATTTATTAAAACTGAGATAAAATTTCATATATTAATAAATATGCATGTGTAAAAAAAAAAATTTTTATATAATAATTGAAAATGTTTTTGCTATTATTTTGTATACATACATTAAATAATTGATAACAATTTAATACAATGTACACCTAAAAAATAATAACAGCATATACATATTCGAAACATTACTAGCAAAAAAACCAAAATACAATATTAAATATCAAAATAAACCAAACTGATTACCATCCAGAATATTTTGAGTATATATATATATATAATTTTGTATATTTTGCGTTCATGTTAATAAAATATATAAATGATACATATTTGAAAAGTGTTATTCTTCTTTCTGTTTTTTCGTAATATCATGGTGTCCATAGACATGCAAAAGCGTCATACCAAGCCATATACATACCTACACCACCTTTGTTGAATGATACACGAACAGTATGAAAATTAAACAACATATTCAATATCATTTTATATTATACTAAAATAAATGTTATTCTATTAAGAAAGTGTATATTTTTAAATTTGGCATTCATTACATAGTCAAAATACAATAATAATATAGATGATACATATACGATAATTGTTATTTTTCTTTCTGTTTTTTCGTGATATCATGGTGTCCTTAGAATTGCAACGACGTCATACCAAGCCATATACAACTCTACACCACCTTTGTTGAATGATACACTTAGAGTATGAAAAATAAACAAATTATACTATATCATACTATATCATATATGTAAGACTGTTGAACATAATACCACAAAATACACTATTTCATATAGATATACATTCATTCTTGTCAACATAAAAGTACGTTATAAATGATACATATACAATAAGTTTTATTCCTCTTTCTGTTATTCCGTAATATCATAGTGTCCATAGAATTGCAACGACGTCATACCAAGCCATATACAACTCTACACCACCTTTGTTGAATGATACACGGACAGTATGAAAAATAAACAACCTATTCTATACCATTTAATATCATACTAAAACATGAAACAAATGTTTATTCTATTAAAAAGTGTATTATTTTATTATATTTAGTATTCATTACACAGTCAACATACATAAATGATACATATACGATAAGTGTTATTCCTCTATCTGTGCATCCGTAATATCATAGTGTCCATAGAATTGCAACAACGTCATACCAAGCCATATACAACTCTACACCACCTTTGTTGAATGATACACGGACAGTATGAAAAATAAACAACTTATACTATACCATACTATATCATATGTGTGAGACTGCTGAACGTAATACCACTAATACACTGTTATACATAGATATACATTCATCTCATTAACTTACACGCACTATCCATCATATATATTAAAGACATTACACCCGGTGCTTCAAACTCAAAATATGATAATGTTTAAAATGGCTTTAAACATCATAAACTTTACAGAATAATCAAAATTTAAAGAAAAAAATTTTAAAAAAAAAATTTTTTTCAGCTAAAAATTTTATTTTGGGACCAAAAAAATTTTTTTTTGCTTTTATCATATTTTATTAAATGAAATTTATGCATTATAATAAATTATTCAATAAACATTAATAATTATAATAAATTATTAAAAAATTTTTGGAATTAATGCAAATTTTTAGAAAAAAATGTATATTTTTTTTTTATATACAAATCGTACATGTTATATTGCGACAGGGTACCGGTATAATACATGTGATACATATGTAGATTTTCGAAAAAATTTTTATCCTTTTAAATGGTCCTAAATACTATATAAAGGTAAAATATATAGAATTTTTCGGGATTCATTAAAAAATTTTAGGGAAAAAATTTCATTTTATTTTATATACAAATCGTACATGTTATATTGCGACAGGGTACCGGTATAATACATGTGATACATATGTAGATTTTCGAAAAAATTTTATCCTTTTAAATAGTCCTAAATACTATATAAAGGTGAAATATATAGAATTTTTCGGGATTCATTAAAAAATTTTAGGGAAAAAATTTCATTTTATTTTATATACAAATCGTACATGTTATATTGCGACAGGGTACCGGTATAATACATGTGATACATATGTAGATTTTCGAAAAAAATTTTATCCTTTTTAAATAGTCCTAAATACTATATAAAGGTAAAAATATATAGAATTTTTCGGGATTCATTAAAAAATTTTAGGGAAAAAATTTCATTTTATTTTATATACAAATCGTACATGTTATATTGCGACAGGGTACCGGTATAATACATGTGATACATATGTAGATTTTCGAAAAAAATTTTATCCTTTTAAATAGTCCTAAATACTATATAAAGGTAAAATATA
>NW_025408070.1:0-28574 GCF_905475395.1 Chrysoperla carnea
TAATATATAAATACTTATATCAGTATAAAATTTCTTTATATAATTATGAAAAAATTAATTTAATAGTTAATTATTGATATTAATGCATAAATAAAAGTATTTTCTAATGAAATATATTTTGTCAATGTTCGATTAACACATTTCATAATAATACGTTTTCATTATTGACAAAAAAAGTTTTTCTAAAAATGAAATCTTATACTATAATATATATATTTATATATTAAATTTTTTAATTATTTATATACTAATAATTTATAATAAATCGATATTAAATAAAAAATAAAAATATATACTTTTTAAGTTTACCTTAAAAATATTATTGTTTTGTATGATTGAAATAATTAATATTAAACTATGTTTATTAATAATTGTTAATAAAAAAATTAAATATATTTTAATTTATAAAATAAATATTATTATTAAATTTATAATTTATTATTTTATATATTATAGAAATTGAAAAAATAAATCATGTTTACTACGACAGTAAATTAGAAATACTATTTAATTTTTATGTGTTTTCTACATGGTACTTTGACTTACATAGGGACTTATATTATTGTGAATAATGATATAATTGAAAACCTTTATTTTTTATTTGATAGAATTATTATTTTATCATTTAAATATTTATAATAAATACATTATTTTTATAAAGTAAAAAAATATGGCCGAAGAAAATTCTACAGCTGTTGCAGCAACTGCGGTTACTGCTGCTTCTACAACACCAACAAAAAAAGCAACAGCTTCTGGTGCTAAACGTACAAAACAACATTCAAAACCAACACATCCACGTACATCAGAAATGGTTGTTAACGCAATTAAAAATTTAAAAGAACGTGGTGGTTCATCATTACAAGCAATTAAAAAATATTTAGCTGCAAATTATAAAGTGGATTCTGATAAAATTTCACCATTTATTAAAAAATATTTAAAAGCTGCTGTAACTGAGGGAGCCTTGGTACAAACTAAAGGTAAAGGTGCATCTGGTTCATTCAAATTGGCTGCTTCCGCTTCATCTAATTCTTCAGCTAAATCAAAAGTATCCAAAAAAGAAAGTGGAGCAAAAGGTTCAGCAAAGAGTGCTAAAAGTAAACGGGCACCAAAAGAAAAGAAAGCCACAACTACATCATTGGCAGCCAAAAAGCCTAAAGCAAAAAAAGCGACTCCATCATCATCAACTGCTGCTAAAAAAGTTACTGCAAAATCATCAGCGGCATCAAAAAAAGCACCAGTTAAAGCAAAACCAGCAAAAAGTACAAAATCCGCTGCCAAAAGTAGCCCTGCTCGTAAACCGAAAGCACCAAAAGCTAAGAAAGCTTCTGTTGCCAAATCATCTCCTACAAAAATTAAAAAAGCAGCACCAAAAAAGAAATGATCTGTTACTTTAATAATATATTGAAATATTTCATTATTTTTGCTAAAAAATGAAAATAACATAGGCCTTAATACAGGCCACAAATTAATATTTGATAAGAGTAAATTATTTTTTGTATAAATATTTTATAAAATAATAGTTAAGAAACATTTGCCACAGTCAGTACCACGGATGGGTGGCCACTTGAGAATACTGTGTGCGGTTGCATTTTTATTTAAAATATATGGTATAATAAATAAGTATATATTTAAATTGATTACTTCATTGAAAATTTTAATAATATACTTTAATATTAATGATATTTATGAAAAATATATATTTGTAAAAATTTTCATTTATTACTGGCAACAGCCATACCACGTTGAAAACACCGGTTCTCGTCCGATCACCGAAGTTAAGCAACATTGGGCACAGTCAGTACTTGGATGGGTGACCGCTTGGGAACACTGTGTGCGGTTGCCTTTTTATATTAAAAATATAAATTATTTTTCTTCTTTTCTTTTTTTTTACACACCATATATAAATATATGTTATTTAGAAATGTAAACCTTTTATATTATTCGTCAACAAATAAATATTATTTTTTGTATAAAATTTTATTGCATTTATAACTCATATCATGGTTACTTTAAAGCGAGAAGTTTTTTTAATATTTCAAATGAATATAAAATAATATAAATTTTATGAAATTTATTTATTTTTAGAAATAGCAATCGCTTATAATTATAACAAAATTTTAATAATGTTTAATTTTATTTCAATAATTTATATATATATATATATATATATATATTTTTTAATAAAAATAATATACTCTTATTTAATAATATATGTTGGTCCTATATATAGGACCGAAAATATTTCTTATTTGTTTTTTTTTTTTTTAAATTGTCATTTAAAACGCTTATGCACGTTCTCCACGAATACGTCTTGCCAATTGTATATCCTTAGGCATAATTGTAACACGCTTTGCATGAATTGCGCATAAATTGGTATCTTCAAATAAACCTACTAAATAGGCTTCACTAGCTTCTTGTAATGCCATAACAGCTGAACTTTGGAAACGTAAATCGGTTTTAAAATCTTGTGCAATTTCACGTACTAAACGTTGGAATGGTAATTTACGAATTAACAATTCAGTACTTTTTTGATAACGACGAATTTCTCGTAAAGCTACTGTACCAGGACGATATCTGTGTGGTTTTTTTACTCCACCAGTTGCTGGTGCACTTTTACGTGCAGCTTTCGTTGCTAATTGTTTTCTTGGTGCTTTACCACCAGTTGATTTACGTGCAGTTTGCTTGGTTCTAGCCATTTTCAAATAATAATGTTTTTACAAAAAAACACACAATTTTAAAAATTATATTCGACAATTTGATACTACAAAGTCAAATGTTTAAATGCGAAATAAATGTGTTGTATTTATATTTATATGAAATTTCAAAATTTTTGTTGTCATATCCTATTGGATAGCTATCAGAGTATGGACTAATCAAATTGTATAGGCGTGGCTTAAAAAATCTTTAATGCTTTATATAAAAAGGCACAATTGTACCGGCGCTCACATACATTACAATCAGTGTTCCCAACTTAGTGGTTTTACTACCAAAACTAGTGGTTTTTATATTTTGTTAGTGGGATTATTTACTTTTTAGTGGTTAGTGGTTTTTTTTAGTGGTTTTTATTCATAGATGAATCTTAAGAATAGAAATTATATAGATAAAATTTTTTTTTAAATTTTATTTATTAAACATTTAATAAATATTTATCATATCATTTATCAATTTATCATTTTTAAAACCTCGATCATTTCGAAAGCTTTTTATTATCTACAGTTGTCAAATTGACAACTGTAGATAATATTAATTAATTTAAAATATTATCTATGTTTTCTACTATACCTACTATCAATACAACTGACATAACCTTAATTTTTCGATATTAAATAACAATAAGAGACCGCATTTGATATTAAATATCAATATTTATTTTAATGTTTGTTATTTTAAATGGAGGAAAAAAAGATATACGTCCAGAAATTTAGAGACTCTTGGTTAAGCGATCCATTGCTAAAAGATTGGCTGATAGCAGTTGAGAGTATAAATGAAAATTCATCTGGCCGAGTAGCTAAATGTAAAGTTTGTGATTCATTCTTAAAAAATCGTTATAATACTTTGAAAGATCATCGTTTAACTTTAAAACATCAAAGACTTTCAAAGGTATGTCAGCAACTTTATTTATTTTTTTTATTTCAAAACATTTTAATTTTTTTAGTAGCAATGAAACATTGTAATTTTTTATAAGGATTAACGTTTTATAGTTTAATTTACATGAAAAAAAAATTTTTACAGGATGTCACCAGCACTACTCAACCAAAATTACCATTTAAACCAGCTCAAAATTTGACGATTCAAAAAGAAGAAGCACGACTTGCTTTGTTTGTTTCAGCACACACAAGTATTAAATTGATGGATCATATGGGCGAGGTCATAAACCATACCCACAAAGCCGATGAAAAAATTAAATTACATCGCACAAAATGTGCTTATATAATAAAAAACGTACTTGCGCCTTATTTTTCTGATAGATTAAGAGATGATATGAAGGATCAACCATTTAGTTTGTTGATAGATGAATCCACCGATATCTCAGTCCATAAATATTTAGGAATTATTGCTATTTATTATAGTAATACACATAAAAAAATCATATCTACTTATTTAGATCTCGTTGAGTTAAGCGATTGTGATGCTTCTGGTATAACTAATGCCATTAAGCAAACTTTACATAAATTTGATTTATCATTAAGTAATTTAATGGGTATCGGTACTGATAATGCCTCTGTAATGACTGGAATTAACGAGGGAGTTTTTGCTAAACTAAAGAAGGAAGTGCCTCATCTCATTCTGGTACGCTGTCTCTGTCATTCATTACAACTAGCTGTTTCTACTGCTGCTAAAAAATTCTTGCCACGGAATTTAGAATTCATTATTGATGAGACCTATAATTGGTTTTGTCGCTCCGCGTCAAGACAAAATAGTTACAGAGAACTTTATAAAAGTATTAATGATGGTCATGATCCGTTGAAGATAGTACAATCATGTGATACACGGTGGCTGTCAATTGAGTCCGCTGTTTCACGTATTTTCTCTCAATGGTCTGAATTAAAGAATCATTTTTCGAAAGCTAAGTTAAAAGACCGGTGTTATAAAGCTGAGTTATTGCATGCAAATTACTGTGATGATATTAACTATGCATATTTTGCATTCTTGTGTCCTATTTTGACTGAAGTAAATCGAGTTAATAAAATGTTTGAAGCTCAGGATTCTGATCATACACGATTATGTGATGAATTGAGTGGATTGATTGATATACTTGTTAATAAAATTACGTTACCTTCTAACAAAGTAAATATTTTCACTCAAAAAATTCAGGATTTTATTGATCGAACCTGTTATTTAGGATATAAATTTGAAAATTGCATATCAAACTTGGTAGAGAAAGGTTTGCCAAAAACTGAAGTTAATGGAATACGTAGCCGATGTATTCAGTTTATTATTGATTTGATTGAAGAATTGAAGAGAAGACTACCTGAAAACTTAACTATAATGAAAAAGATAAACAGAATAAGTGTTAATAACGCATTAAATCATAATAAACAGTCCATTGTTGACTTATTAACTTTTTTCGGAAAAAGTGATGAATTCATACAAAAAGTAGATGAACAGTGGCGGCAAATTCATCTACTTAAGTGGAATGAAACCATCAAAACCAATCAATTTTGGTATGAGGTGTTACAATTTCAAGATTCTTTACGACAACCTCGATTCCAAGAATTAGGAACTTTTGCCATATCCTTACTTGTACTTCCACATTCAAATGCTGAAGTGGAAAGATTATTCAGCACCATGAATAATACAAAAACAAAAAAAAGGAATCGAATGAAGTCAGACTTATTAACTTCCATTTTAAGTATTCGAGCTGGCTTAAAAAGAGAAATGAAATGCTGCAACAATTATGACATTCCTCATGATGTAATTAAAAAAATTGGTACTAAGGAAGTATATTCGGAGTTAAATAGTGGAGATATTTCATCTGACGAAGAAAACCTATAAATTAATTAATAAATACGTTATCATATATATCATATAATTCGTTATCAAACTTTACATAAATAAAAGTAAAAGGAGTTATAATAATTTAACTGTAAATAATAAAATTAATAATTATTTATATAAAGAACTGTTTTCATATATATTAATTGAATTTTTATTAACCTAATGTTAATTGAACAACATCATAAAAATCTAAATAGAATTTCAGAAATATAAGTTTTAAATTTTCAATTATTTGCTTCATAATAAATTTAAAGTTTTGAATTTTATTATGGCAGAAGTCTTAGTGGTTTTCTAGTGGTTTTCTATCGTCTGTTTAGTGGGTTTGAGAATTGAAAGTTGGCAACACTGATTACAATACTTGTGAGGTTAACACACGTGTTATCCGTTCGTTAAAATATTGTAAATAATTTTTTATTAAAATGACTGGCAGAGGAAAAGGTGGAAAGGGTCTTGGAAAAGGGGGTGCAAAACGTCATAGAAAAGTTTTGCGTGATAATATCCAAGGTATTACAAAACCTGCAATTCGTCGTTTAGCACGACGAGGTGGAGTAAAACGTATCTCTGGTTTAATTTATGAAGAAACACGTGGTGTACTTAAAGTATTCCTTGAAAATGTTATTCGGGATGCTGTTACATATACTGAACACGCAAAACGTAAAACAGTTACAGCTATGGATGTTGTATATGCATTAAAACGACAAGGTCGTACTTTGTATGGTTTTGGAGGTTAAGAAAATATAATAATTTACTTAAAATATTTAGTAAATTTATTAAAGAATATTTAATACATCCGATAAATTTAAACAGGCTTTCCTTTTTGGGAAGCCACTAATTTTATTTATATAAGAGTAAATAAATTTGTTAATAAATATAACATATTATATAATTTGTTTACAACAAATTATTTTGTTTATAACATACATTACCAAATATTTTTATTTATTTTTTTTTTTTTTATTGTAATATATCTGCAATAATAAATTATAATTTGTATATTATCTATTTTATTTTACAATAACTTATTGAATTTTTGAAAAAATTTTATTATAAATTAATATACTATTATATTTTTTATATATACAAGTTAAGAGTAACAAGTATCGATAGGAGATTATCGAATTTATAACTAATAAAACATTTCGCCTTAATCAAAGAAAATAAAGATTTTGCTATACCATTTTTTATACTTTCAATAAATAATTTATTATTAAATTTTTATTATTTCATTTATTTTTTAAAATTATTAAAAATATTTTTCTAATAATTATAAGCGTACATAAACAAGTAGTAAATGTAAAATGAAAATAATAAAGGTAATGTAATGCATTTGCATTACACTGATTTACGATATATATTCCGCGATATCCTTTATTATATTTAAAATTAATAATATTGATATACTAATAATAGATATATTCAAGCTATTAATATATAAAATTTTATATTAAATATGATATTAATAATTGTTTATTTTATTTTTTTGTATATATAAAAATAATTTACTCTTATTTAAAAAATTTGATGGCTCTCTTAAAAAGAGAGCCGTTTTTATATGTTGATGTATTTTTATGTTATCAATTAAATAATATTTTCGATTTATTTATTTTGAACTTGTATATTTTGTAACAGCTTTAGTACCTTCACTAACAGCGTGCTTTGCCAATTCACCAGGTAATAATAATCGAACTGCGGTTTGAATTTCCCGACTTGTGATTGTTGAACGTTTATTATAATGTGCTAAACGTGATGCTTCAGCAGCAATACGTTCAAAAATATCATTAACAAAACTGTTCATGATACTCATAGCTTTACTAGAGATACCAGTATCAGGATGCACTTGTTTTAATACTTTGTAAATGTAAATTGCATATGATTCCTTGCGCTTCCTCTTCTTTTTCTTATCACTCTTTGATATATTTTTTTGAGCTTTGCCAGCTTTTTTTGCTGCTTTTCCACTTGTTTTTGGTGGCATTGTTACAAACAATTAATATACACAGATAGTTACAGAACACCAGTCAGTATATGTATGAGCGTGTCGTGTATACAACTAGCGTATTATATACGCGAAGATGGATATAACAATAAAAATGAATACTACTCTCTGATTGGCTAAAAATAATACTATAAGGTGATTGGTTTATTTTTAAAGTTTTATATTTTATAAAACTTTAAATTAAAATACCCAAATAACATTTTAAACATTTATGTTACAATCCCCGTAACGTACACATCTGTGTGATTATATTTACAAAAAAAAATATTAATTAAATAAATTTATTCGCTATGTCTGGACGAGGTAAAGGTGGTAAAGTAAAGGGAAAGGCAAAGTCAAGATCAAGCCGAGCAGGATTACAATTTCCTGTTGGAAGAATTCACAGATTATTACGAAAAGGAAATTATGCTGAACGAGTAGGTGCTGGTGCCCCAGTATATTTGGCTGCTGTTATGGAATATTTGGCTGCAGAAGTTCTCGAGTTAGCTGGTAATGCTGCCCGTGATAACAAAAAAACACGTATCATTCCACGTCATTTACAATTGGCAATTCGTAATGATGAAGAATTAAATAAATTATTATCTGGTGTAACAATTGCTCAAGGTGGTGTATTACCAAACATTCAAGCAGTGTTATTACCAAAGAAAACTGAAAAGAAAGCATAAATTAAAAACATTGCATTAATTTTTATAATAATAATACATCGATCATAGGCCTTTTAATAAAAGGCCACAAATTTATTTAAAATAAGAGTAAAAATTATTTTTATAAATAATATATTATAATATTTTTTTAAAGAATCAATTTAAATAATTATAAATTAATGATTCTTTTTTTTTTTTTCTTTTTTTATATGTTATTATGGAAATAATTCATCATATTATGATGACATTTAGGTAACATATTATAAGAATATTCATAAAATATTATCAAAATAATATTGTATTATGATGATATTTAGACAAAATATTATAAGAATATACACAAAATATTATCAAAATAATATCATTAGATAACAAAACTGTTCATGATACTCATACCTTTACTAGAGATAAAAGTATCAGGATGCACTTGTATTAATACATATTATCACAACATCACAAAATATTTTTTAAAAGGAAAAATTTTTTTAAAATTATTATAAAATTTGATTGAATTAAATTTCAATTTATTTTTTTTAATAATTAAAGAAAAAAAAAAAACAAAGCATATAAACTTTCTATTGAAAATGTTATTTTAAACTAGATGGCCAAGTGAACTTCGTTACACAAACAATATATGACGTATTCGTTATTTAAATAATCAGTATCCTTTGATATTATATCAATACGTTACTCTCTTCTTTTGATACATATTAATAAAATTTCAATTTATAAGATTTTATGTCAATTATATAAATAATATTATAAATTTTCTAAATACATAAGTTAAGTAACAAAAAATTTGAATAACAAGATAAATTTATATATTATGTTTTAATACTCGATACTATAATATATCGCATCCGTTACCAATTATTCGGTATCCTTTGATTTATACACAGAATGAACTAAAAATATATATCAAATTTATTTTATTTATTTATATATTTAATATTATTATTATTATTTTATATTACAAAGTTTCTTAACGAAGCTTACAATGATTTCTCATATCGTACTTAACAAAATTATTTAGATCATATAAAATTTAAATTGTTAAAAAATTTGTATATTTATTATTATTATTATTTATTTTTATTAAAATTACATAACATAAAATTAATAATATTTTAATAATTATATAAATTAATTCTTATTTAAAATAATCTTATATTAATCTCAACAAATACTCTAATAATATATTTTGTCATAAATTTTTTTATATTTAAAATAAATATTATAATATATAAATACTTATATCAGTATAAAATTTCTTTATATAATTATGAAAAAATTAATTTAATAGTTAATTATTGATATTAATGCATAAATAAAAGTATTTTCTAATGAAATATATTTTGTCAATGTTCGATTAACACATTTCATAATAATACGTTTTCATTATTGACAAAAAAAGTTTTTCTAAAAATGAAATCTTATACTATAATATATATATTTATATATTAAATTTTTTAATTATTTATATACTAATAATTTATAATAAATCGATATTAAATAAAAAATAAAAATATATACTTTTTAAGTTTACCTTAAAAATATTATTGTTTTGTATGATTGAAATAATTAATATTAAACTATGTTTATTAATAATTGTTAATAAAAAAATTAAATATATTTTAATTTATAAAATAAATATTATTATTAAATTTATAATTTATTATTTTATATATTATAGAAATTGAAAAAATAAATCATGTTTACTACGACAGTAAATTAGAAATACTATTTAATTTTTATGTGTTTTCTACATGGTACTTTGACTTACATAGGGACTTATATTATTGTGAATAATGATATAATTGAAAACCTTTATTTTTTATTTGATAGAATTATTATATTTTATCATTTAAATATTTATAATAAATACATTATTTTTATAAAGTAAAAAAATATGGCCGAAGAAAATTCTACAGCTGTTGCAGCAACTGCGGTTACTGCTGCTTCTACAACACCAACAAAAAAAGCAACAGCTTCTGGTGCTAAACGTACAAAACAACATTCAAAACCAACACATCCACGTACATCAGAAATGGTTGTTAACGCAATTAAAAATTTAAAAGAACGTGGTGGTTCATCATTACAAGCAATTAAAAAATATTTAGCTGCAAATTATAAAGTGGATTCTGATAAAATTTCACCATTTATTAAAAAATATTTAAAAGCTGCTGTAACTGAGGGAGCCTTGGTACAAACTAAAGGTAAAGGTGCATCTGGTTCATTCAAATTGGCTGCTTCCGCTTCATCTAATTCTTCAGCTAAATCAAAAGTATCCAAAAAAGAAAGTGGAGCAAAAGGTTCAGCAAAGAGTGCTAAAAGTAAACGGGCACCAAAAGAAAAGAAAGCCACAACTACATCATTGGCAGCCAAAAAGCCTAAAGCAAAAAAAGCGACTCCATCATCATCAACTGCTGCTAAAAAAGTTACTGCAAAATCATCAGCGGCATCAAAAAAAGCACCAGTTAAAGCAAAACCAGCAAAAAGTACAAAATCCGCTGCCAAAAGTAGCCCTGCTCGTAAACCGAAAGCACCAAAAGCTAAGAAAGCTTCTGTTGCCAAATCATCTCCTACAAAAATTAAAAAAGCAGCACCAAAAAAGAAATGATCTGTTACTTTAATAATATATTGAAATATTTCATTATTTTTGCTAAAAAATGAAAATAACATAGGCCTTAATACAGGCCACAAATTAATATTTGATAAGAGTAAATTATTTTTTGTATAAATATTTTATAAAATAATAGTTAAGAAACATTTGCCACAGTCAGTACCACGGATGGGTGGCCACTTGAGAATACTGTGTGCGGTTGCATTTTTATTTAAAATATATGGTATAATAAATAAGTATATATTTAAATTGATTACTTCATTGAAAATTTTAATAATATACTTTAATATTAATGATATTTATGAAAAATATATATTTGTAAAAATTTTCATTTATTACTGGCAACAGCCATACCACGTTGAAAACACCGGTTCTCGTCCGATCACCGAAGTTAAGCAACATTGGGCACAGTCAGTACTTGGATGGGTGACCGCTTGGGAACACTGTGTGCGGTTGCCTTTTTATATTAAAAATATAAATTATTTTTCTTCTTTTCTTTTTTTTTACACACCATATATAAATATATGTTATTTAGAAATGTAAACCTTTTATATTATTCGTCAACAAATAAATATTATTTTTTGTATAAAATTTTATTGCATTTATAACTCATATCATGGTTACTTTAAAGCGAGAAGTTTTTTTAATATTTCAAATGAATATAAAATAATATAAATTTTATGAAATTTATTTATTTTTAGAAATAGCAATCGCTTATAATTATAACAAAATTTTAATAATGTTTAATTTTATTTCAATAATTTATATATATATATATATATATATTTTTTAATAAAAATAATATACTCTTATTTAATAATATATGTTGGTCCTATATATAGGACCGAAAATATTTCTTATTTGTTTTTTTTTTTTTTAAATTGTCATTTAAAACGCTTATGCACGTTCTCCACGAATACGTCTTGCCAATTGTATATCCTTAGGCATAATTGTAACACGCTTTGCATGAATTGCGCATAAATTGGTATCTTCAAATAAACCTACTAAATAGGCTTCACTAGCTTCTTGTAATGCCATAACAGCTGAACTTTGGAAACGTAAATCGGTTTTAAAATCTTGTGCAATTTCACGTACTAAACGTTGGAATGGTAATTTACGAATTAACAATTCAGTACTTTTTTGATAACGACGAATTTCTCGTAAAGCTACTGTACCAGGACGATATCTGTGTGGTTTTTTTACTCCACCAGTTGCTGGTGCACTTTTACGTGCAGCTTTCGTTGCTAATTGTTTTCTTGGTGCTTTACCACCAGTTGATTTACGTGCAGTTTGCTTGGTTCTAGCCATTTTCAAATAATAATGTTTTTACAAAAAAACACACAATTTTAAAAATTATATTCGACAATTTGATACTACAAAGTCAAATGTTTAAATGCGAAATAAATGTGTTGTATTTATATTTATATGAAATTTCAAAATTTTTGTTGTCATATCCTATTGGATAGCTATCAGAGTATGGACTAATCAAATTGTATAGGCGTGGCTTAAAAAATCTTTAATGCTTTATATAAAAAGGCACAATTGTACCGGCGCTCACATACATTACAATACTTGTGAGGTTAACACACGTGTTATCCGTTCGTTAAAATATTGTAAATAATTTTTTATTAAAATGACTGGCAGAGGAAAAGGTGGAAAGGGTCTTGGAAAAGGGGGTGCAAAACGTCATAGAAAAGTTTTGCGTGATAATATCCAAGGTATTACAAAACCTGCAATTCGTCGTTTAGCACGACGAGGTGGAGTAAAACGTATCTCTGGTTTAATTTATGAAGAAACACGTGGTGTACTTAAAGTATTCCTTGAAAATGTTATTCGGGATGCTGTTACATATACTGAACACGCAAAACGTAAAACAGTTACAGCTATGGATGTTGTATATGCATTAAAACGACAAGGTCGTACTTTGTATGGTTTTGGAGGTTAAGAAAATATAATAATTTACTTAAAATATTTAGTAAATTTATTAAAGAATATTTAATACATCCGATAAATTTAAACAGGCTTTCCTTTTTGGGAAGCCACTAATTTTATTTATATAAGAGTAAATAAATTTGTTAATAAATATAACATATTATATAATTTGTTTACAACAAATTATTTTGTTTATAACATACATTACCAAATATTTTTATTTATTTTTTTTTTTTTTATTGTAATATATCTGCAATAATAAATTATAATTTGTATATTATCTATTTTATTTTACAATAACTTATTGAATTTTTGAAAAAATTTTATTATAAATTAATATACTATTATATTTTTTATATATACAAGTTAAGAGTAACAAGTATCGATAGGAGATTATCGAATTTATAACTAATAAAACATTTCGCCTTAATCAAAGAAAATAAAGATTTTGCTATACCATTTTTTATACTTTCAATAAATAATTTATTATTAAATTTTTATTATTTCATTTATTTTTTAAAATTATTAAAAATATTTTTCTAATAATTATAAGCGTACATAAACAAGTAGTAAATGTAAAATGAAAATAATAAAGGTAATGTAATGCATTTGCATTACACTGATTTACGATATATATTCCGCGATATCCTTTATTATATTTAAAATTAATAATATTGATATACTAATAATAGATATATTCAAGCTATTAATATATAAAATTTTATATTAAATATGATATTAATAATTGTTTATTTTATTTTTTTGTATATATAAAAATAATTTACTCTTATTTAAAAAATTTGATGGCTCTCTTAAAAAGAGAGCCGTTTTTATATGTTGATGTATTTTTATGTTATCAATTAAATAATATTTTCGATTTATTTATTTTGAACTTGTATATTTTGTAACAGCTTTAGTACCTTCACTAACAGCGTGCTTTGCCAATTCACCAGGTAATAATAATCGAACTGCGGTTTGAATTTCCCGACTTGTGATTGTTGAACGTTTATTATAATGTGCTAAACGTGATGCTTCAGCAGCAATACGTTCAAAAATATCATTAACAAAACTGTTCATGATACTCATAGCTTTACTAGAGATACCAGTATCAGGATGCACTTGTTTTAATACTTTGTAAATGTAAATTGCATATGATTCCTTGCGCTTCCTCTTCTTTTTCTTATCACTCTTTGATATATTTTTTTGAGCTTTGCCAGCTTTTTTTGCTGCTTTTCCACTTGTTTTTGGTGGCATTGTTACAAACAATTAATATACACAGATAGTTACAGAACACCAGTCAGTATATGTATGAGCGTGTCGTGTATACAACTAGCGTATTATATACGCGAAGATGGATATAACAATAAAAATGAATACTACTCTCTGATTGGCTAAAAATAATACTATAAGGTGATTGGTTTATTTTTAAAGTTTTATATTTTATAAATATTATAAATTAAAATACCCAAATAACATTTTAAACATTTATGTTACAATCCCCGTAACGTACACATCTGTGTGATTATATTTACAAAAAAAAATATTAATTAAATAAATTTATTCGCTATGTCTGGACGAGGTAAAGGTGGTAAAGTAAAGGGAAAGGCAAAGTCAAGATCAAGCCGAGCAGGATTACAATTTCCTGTTGGAAGAATTCACAGATTATTACGAAAAGGAAATTATGCTGAACGAGTAGGTGCTGGTGCCCCAGTATATTTGGCTGCTGTTATGGAATATTTGGCTGCAGAAGTTCTCGAGTTAGCTGGTAATGCTGCCCGTGATAACAAAAAAACACGTATCATTCCACGTCATTTACAATTGGCAATTCGTAATGATGAAGAATTAAATAAATTATTATCTGGTGTAACAATTGCTCAAGGTGGTGTATTACCAAACATTCAAGCAGTGTTATTACCAAAGAAAACTGAAAAGAAAGCATAAATTAAAAACATTGCATTAATTTTTATAATAATAATACATCGATCATAGGCCTTTTAATAAAAGGCCACAAATTTATTTAAAATAAGAGTAAAAATTATTTTTATAAATAATATATTATAATATTTTTTTAAAGAATCAATTTAAATAATTATAAATTAATGATTCTTTTTTTTTTTTTCTTTTTTTATATGTTATTATGGAAATAATTCATCATATTATGATGACATTTAGGTAACATATTATAAGAATATTCATAAAATATTATCAAAATAATATTGTATTATGATGATATTTAGACAAAATATTATAAGAATATACACAAAATATTATCAAAATAATATCATTAGATAACAAAACTGTTCATGATACTCATACCTTTACTAGAGATAAAAGTATCAGGATGCACTTGTATTAATACATATTATCACAACATCACAAAATATTTTTTAAAAGGAAAAATTTTTTTAAAATTATTATAAAATTTGATTGAATTAAATTTCAATTTATTTTTTTAATAATTAAAGAAAAAAAAAAAACAAAGCATATAAACTTTCTATTGAAAATGTTATTTTAAACTAGATGGCCAAGTGAACTTCGTTACACAAACAATATATGACGTATTCGTTATTTAAATAATCAGTATCCTTTGATATTATATCAATACGTTACTCTCTTCTTTTGATACATATTAATAAAATTTCAATTTATAAGATTTTATGTCAATTATATAAATAATATTATAAATTTTCTAAATACATAAGTTAAGTAACAAAAAATTTGAATAACAAGATAAATTTATATATTATGTTTTAATACTCGATACTATAATATATCGCATCCGTTACCAATTATTCGGTATCCTTTGATTTATACACAGAATGAACTAAAAATATATATCAAATTTATTTTATTTATTTATATATTTAATATTATTATTATTATTTTATATTACAAAGTTTCTTAACGAAGCTTACAATGATTTCTCATATCGTACTTAACAAAATTATTTAGATCATATAAAATTTAAATTGTTAAAAAATTTGTATATTTATTATTATTATTATTTATTTTTATTAAAATTACATAACATAAAATTAATAATATTTTAATAATTATATAAATTAATTCTTATTTAAAATAATCTTATATTAATCTCAACAAATACTCTAATAATATATTTTGTCATAAATTTTTTTATATTTAAAATAAATATTATAATATATAAATACTTATATCAGTATAAAATTTCTTTATATAATTATGAAAAAATTAATTTAATAGTTAATTATTGATATTAATGCATAAATAAAAGTATTTTCTAATGAAATATATTTTGTCAATGTTCGATTAACACATTTCATAATAATACGTTTTCATTATTGACAAAAAAAGTTTTTCTAAAAATGAAATCTTATACTATAATATATATATTTATATATTAAATTTTTTAATTATTTATATACTAATAATTTATAATAAATCGATATTAAATAAAAAATAAAAATATATACTTTTTAAGTTTACCTTAAAAATATTATTGTTTTGTATGATTGAAATAATTAATATTAAACTATGTTTATTAATAATTGTTAATAAAAAAATTAAATATATTTTAATTTATAAAATAAATATTATTATTAAATTTATAATTTATTATTTTATATATTATAGAAATTGAAAAAATAAATCATGTTTACTACGACAGTAAATTAGAAATACTATTTAATTTTTATGTGTTTTCTACATGGTACTTTGACTTACATAGGGACTTATATTATTGTGAATAATGATATAATTGAAAACCTTTATTTTTTATTTGATAGAATTATTATATTTTATCATTTAAATATTTATAATAAATACATTATTTTTATAAAGTAAAAAAATATGGCCGAAGAAAATTCTACAGCTGTTGCAGCAACTGCGGTTACTGCTGCTTCTACAACACCAACAAAAAAAGCAACAGCTTCTGGTGCTAAACGTACAAAACAACATTCAAAACCAACACATCCACGTACATCAGAAATGGTTGTTAACGCAATTAAAAATTTAAAAGAACGTGGTGGTTCATCATTACAAGCAATTAAAAAATATTTAGCTGCAAATTATAAAGTGGATTCTGATAAAATTTCACCATTTATTAAAAAATATTTAAAAGCTGCTGTAACTGAGGGAGCCTTGGTACAAACTAAAGGTAAAGGTGCATCTGGTTCATTCAAATTGGCTGCTTCCGCTTCATCTAATTCTTCAGCTAAATCAAAAGTATCCAAAAAAGAAAGTGGAGCAAAAGGTTCAGCAAAGAGTGCTAAAAGTAAACGGGCACCAAAAGAAAAGAAAGCCACAACTACATCATTGGCAGCCAAAAAGCCTAAAGCAAAAAAAGCGACTCCATCATCATCAACTGCTGCTAAAAAAGTTACTGCAAAATCATCAGCGGCATCAAAAAAAGCACCAGTTAAAGCAAAACCAGCAAAAAGTACAAAATCCGCTGCCAAAAGTAGCCCTGCTCGTAAACCGAAAGCACCAAAAGCTAAGAAAGCTTCTGTTGCCAAATCATCTCCTACAAAAATTAAAAAAGCAGCACCAAAAAAGAAATGATCTGTTACTTTAATAATATATTGAAATATTTCATTATTTTTGCTAAAAAATGAAAATAACATAGGCCTTAATACAGGCCACAAATTAATATTTGATAAGAGTAAATTATTTTTTGTATAAATATTTTATAAAATAATAGTTAAGAAACATTTGCCACAGTCAGTACCACGGATGGGTGGCCACTTGAGAATACTGTGTGCGGTTGCATTTTTATTTAAAATATATGGTATAATAAATAAGTATATATTTAAATTGATTACTTCATTGAAAATTTTAATAATATACTTTAATATTAATGATATTTATGAAAAATATATATTTGTAAAAATTTTCATTTATTACTGGCAACAGCCATACCACGTTGAAAACACCGGTTCTCGTCCGATCACCGAAGTTAAGCAACATTGGGCACAGTCAGTACTTGGATGGGTGACCGCTTGGGAACACTGTGTGCGGTTGCCTTTTTATATTAAAAATATAAATTATTTTTCTTCTTTTCTTTTTTTTTACACACCATATATAAATATATGTTATTTAGAAATGTAAACCTTTTATATTATTCGTCAACAAATAAATATTATTTTTTGTATAAAATTTTATTGCATTTATAACTCATATCATGGTTACTTTAAAGCGAGAAGTTTTTTTAATATTTCAAATGAATATAAAATAATATAAATTTTATGAAATTTATTTATTTTTAGAAATAGCAATCGCTTATAATTATAACAAAATTTTAATAATGTTTAATTTTATTTCAATAATTTATATATATATATATATATATATATTTTTTAATAAAAATAATATACTCTTATTTAATAATATATGTTGGTCCTATATATAGGACCGAAAATATTTCTTATTTGTTTTTTTTTTTTTTAAATTGTCATTTAAAACGCTTATGCACGTTCTCCACGAATACGTCTTGCCAATTGTATATCCTTAGGCATAATTGTAACACGCTTTGCATGAATTGCGCATAAATTGGTATCTTCAAATAAACCTACTAAATAGGCTTCACTAGCTTCTTGTAATGCCATAACAGCTGAACTTTGGAAACGTAAATCGGTTTTAAAATCTTGTGCAATTTCACGTACTAAACGTTGGAATGGTAATTTACGAATTAACAATTCAGTACTTTTTTGATAACGACGAATTTCTCGTAAAGCTACTGTACCAGGACGATATCTGTGTGGTTTTTTTACTCCACCAGTTGCTGGTGCACTTTTACGTGCAGCTTTCGTTGCTAATTGTTTTCTTGGTGCTTTACCACCAGTTGATTTACGTGCAGTTTGCTTGGTTCTAGCCATTTTCAAATAATAATGTTTTTACAAAAAAACACACAATTTTAAAAATTATATTCGACAATTTGATACTACAAAGTCAAATGTTTAAATGCGAAATAAATGTGTTGTATTTATATTTATATGAAATTTCAAAATTTTTGTTGTCATATCCTATTGGATAGCTATCAGAGTATGGACTAATCAAATTGTATAGGCGTGGCTTAAAAAATCTTTAATGCTTTATATAAAAAGGCACAATTGTACCGGCGCTCACATACATTACAATACTTGTGAGGTTAACACACGTGTTATCCGTTCGTTAAAATATTGTAAATAATTTTTTATTAAAATGACTGGCAGAGGAAAAGGTGGAAAGGGTCTTGGAAAAGGGGGTGCAAAACGTCATAGAAAAGTTTTGCGTGATAATATCCAAGGTATTACAAAACCTGCAATTCGTCGTTTAGCACGACGAGGTGGAGTAAAACGTATCTCTGGTTTAATTTATGAAGAAACACGTGGTGTACTTAAAGTATTCCTTGAAAATGTTATTCGGGATGCTGTTACATATACTGAACACGCAAAACGTAAAACAGTTACAGCTATGGATGTTGTATATGCATTAAAACGACAAGGTCGTACTTTGTATGGTTTTGGAGGTTAAGAAAATATAATAATTTACTTAAAATATTTAGTAAATTTATTAAAGAATATTTAATACATCCGATAAATTTAAACAGGCTTTCCTTTTTGGGAAGCCACTAATTTTATTTATATAAGAGTAAATAAATTTGTTAATAAATATAACATATTATATAATTTGTTTACAACAAATTATTTTGTTTATAACATACATTACCAAATATTTTTATTTATTTTTTTTTTTTTTATTGTAATATATCTGCAATAATAAATTATAATTTGTATATTATCTATTTTATTTTACAATAACTTATTGAATTTTTGAAAAAATTTTATTATAAATTAATATACTATTATATTTTTTATATATACAAGTTAAGAGTAACAAGTATCGATAGGAGATTATCGAATTTATAACTAATAAAACATTTCGCCTTAATCAAAGAAAATAAAGATTTTGCTATACCATTTTTTATACTTTCAATAAATAATTTATTATTAAATTTTTATTATTTCATTTATTTTTTAAAATTATTAAAAATATTTTTCTAATAATTATAAGCGTACATAAACAAGTAGTAAATGTAAAATGAAAATAATAAAGGTAATGTAATGCATTTGCATTACACTGATTTACGATATATATTCCGCGATATCCTTTATTATATTTAAAATTAATAATATTGATATACTAATAATAGATATATTCAAGCTATTAATATATAAAATTTTATATTAAATATGATATTAATAATTGTTTATTTTATTTTTTTGTATATATAAAAATAATTTACTCTTATTTAAAAAATTTGATGGCTCTCTTAAAAAGAGAGCCGTTTTTATATGTTGATGTATTTTTATGTTATCAATTAAATAATATTTTCGATTTATTTATTTTGAACTTGTATATTTTGTAACAGCTTTAGTACCTTCACTAACAGCGTGCTTTGCCAATTCACCAGGTAATAATAATCGAACTGCGGTTTGAATTTCCCGACTTGTGATTGTTGAACGTTTATTATAATGTGCTAAACGTGATGCTTCAGCAGCAATACGTTCAAAAATATCATTAACAAAACTGTTCATGATACTCATAGCTTTACTAGAGATACCAGTATCAGGATGCACTTGTTTTAATACTTTGTAAATGTAAATTGCATATGATTCCTTGCGCTTCCTCTTCTTTTTCTTATCACTCTTTGATATATTTTTTTGAGCTTTGCCAGATTTTTTTGCTGCTTTTCCACTTGTTTTTGGTGGCATTGTTACAAACAATTAATATACACAGATAGTTACAGAACACCAGTCAGTATATGTATGAGCGTGTCGTGTATACAACTAGCGTATTATATACGCGAAGATGGATATAACAATAAAAATGAATACTACTCTCTGATTGGCTAAAAATAATACTATAAGGTGATTGGTTTATTTTTAAAGTTTTATATTTTATAAATATTATAAATTAAAATACCCAAATAACATTTTAAACATTTATGTTACAATCCCCGTAACGTACACATCTGTGTGATTATATTTACAAAAAAAAATATTAATTAAATAAATTTATTCGCTATGTCTGGACGAGGTAAAGGTGGTAAAGTAAAGGGAAAGGCAAAGTCAAGATCAAGCCGAGCAGGATTACAATTTCCTGTTGGAAGAATTCACAGATTATTACGAAAAGGAAATTATGCTGAACGAGTAGGTGCTGGTGCCCCAGTATATTTGGCTGCTGTTATGGAATATTTGGCTGCAGAAGTTCTCGAGTTAGCTGGTAATGCTGCCCGTGATAACAAAAAAACACGTATCATTCCACGTCATTTACAATTGGCAATTCGTAATGATGAAGAATTAAATAAATTATTATCTGGTGTAACAATTGCTCAAGGTGGTGTATTACCAAACATTCAAGCAGTGTTATTACCAAAGAAAACTGAAAAGAAAGCATAAATTAAAAACATTGCATTAATTTTTATAATAATAATACATCGATCATAGGCCTTTTAATAAAAGGCCACAAATTTATTTAAAATAAGAGTAAAAATTATTTTTATAAATAATATATTATAATATTTTTTTAAAGAATCAATTTAAATAATTATAAATTAATGATTCTTTTTTTTTTTTTCTTTTTTTATATGTTATTATGGAAATAATTCATCATATTATGATGACATTTAGGTAACATATTATAAGAATATTCATAAAATATTATCAAAATAATATTGTATTATGATGATATTTAGACAAAATATTATAAGAATATACACAAAATATTATCAAAATAATATCATTAGATAACAAAACTGTTCATGATACTCATACCTTTACTAGAGATAAAAGTATCAGGATGCACTTGTATTAATACATATTATCACAACATCACAAAATATTTTTTAAAAGGAAAAATTTTTTTAAAATTATTATAAAATTTGATTGAATTAAATTTCAATTTATTTTTTTAATAATTAAAGAAAAAAAAAAAACAAAGCATATAAACTTTCTATTGAAAATGTTATTTTAAACTAGATGGCCAAGTGAACTTCGTTACACAAACAATATATGACGTATTCGTTATTTAAATAATCAGTATCCTTTGATATTATATCAATACGTTACTCTCTTCTTTTGATACATATTAATAAAATTTCAATTTATAAGATTTTATGTCAATTATATAAATAATATTATAAATTTTCTAAATACATAAGTTAAGTAACAAAAAATTTGAATAACAAGATAAATTTATATATTATGTTTTAATACTCGATACTATAATATATCGCATCCGTTACCAATTATTCGGTATCCTTTGATTTATACACAGAATGAACTAAAAATATATATCAAATTTATTTTATTTATTTATATATTTAATATTATTATTATTATTTTATATTACAAAGTTTCTTAACGAAGCTTACAATGATTTCTCATATCGTACTTAACAAAATTATTTAGATCATATAAAATTTAAATTGTTAAAAAATTTGTATATTTATTATTATTATTATTTATTTTTATTAAAATTACATAACATAAAATTAATAATATTTTAATAATTATATAAATTAATTCTTATTTAAAATAATCTTATATTAATCTCAACAAATACTCTAATAATATATTTTGTCATAAATTTTTTTATATTTAAAATAAATATTATAATATATAAATACTTATATCAGTATAAAATTTCTTTATATAATTATGAAAAAATTAATTTAATAGTTAATTATTGATATTAATGCATAAATAAAAGTATTTTCTAATGAAATATATTTTGTCAATGTTCGATTAACACATTTCATAATAATACGTTTTCATTATTGACAAAAAAAGTTTTTCTAAAAATGAAATCTTATACTATAATATATATATTTATATATTAAATTTTTTAATTATTTATATACTAATAATTTATAATAAATCGATATTAAATAAAAAATAAAAATATATACTTTTTAAGTTTACCTTAAAAATATTATTGTTTTGTATGATTGAAATAATTAATATTAAACTATGTTTATTAATAATTGTTAATAAAAAAATTAAATATATTTTAATTTATAAAATAAATATTATTATTAAATTTATAATTTATTATTTTATATATTATAGAAATTGAAAAAATAAATCATGTTTACTACGACAGTAAATTAGAAATACTATTTAATTTTTATGTGTTTTCTACATGGTACTTTGACTTACATAGGGACTTATATTATTGTGAATAATGATATAATTGAAAACCTTTATTTTTTATTTGATAGAATTATTATATTTTATCATTTAAATATTTATAATAAATACATTATTTTTATAAAGTAAAAAAATATGGCCGAAGAAAATTCTACAGCTGTTGCAGCAACTGCGGTTACTGCTGCTTCTACAACACCAACAAAAAAAGCAACAGCTTCTGGTGCTAAACGTACAAAACAACATTCAAAACCAACACATCCACGTACATCAGAAATGGTTGTTAACGCAATTAAAAATTTAAAAGAACGTGGTGGTTCATCATTACAAGCAATTAAAAAATATTTAGCTGCAAATTATAAAGTGGATTCTGATAAAATTTCACCATTTATTAAAAAATATTTAAAAGCTGCTGTAACTGAGGGAGCCTTGGTACAAACTAAAGGTAAAGGTGCATCTGGTTCATTCAAATTGGCTGCTTCCGCTTCATCTAATTCTTCAGCTAAATCAAAAGTATCCAAAAAAGAAAGTGGAGCAAAAGGTTCAGCAAAGAGTGCTAAAAGTAAACGGGCACCAAAAGAAAAGAAAGCCACAACTACATCATTGGCAGCCAAAAAGCCTAAAGCAAAAAAAGCGACTCCATCATCATCAACTGCTGCTAAAAAAGT
Source organism: Chrysoperla carnea (assembly GCF_905475395.1). Taxonomy (NCBI): domain Eukaryota; kingdom Metazoa; phylum Arthropoda; class Insecta; order Neuroptera; family Chrysopidae; genus Chrysoperla; species Chrysoperla carnea. Next base: position 23,526 of record NW_025408070.1, read on the forward strand.
TACTGCAAAATCATCAGCGGCATCAAAAAAAGCACCAGTTAAAGCAAAACCAGCAAAAAGTACAAAATCCGCTGCCAAAAGTAGCCCTGCTCGTAAACCGAAAGCACCAAAAGCTAAGAAAGCTTCTGTTGCCAAATCATCTCCTACAAAAATTAAAAAAGCAGCACCAAAAAAGAAATGATCTGTTACTTTAATAATATATTGAAATATTTCATTATTTTTGCTAAAAAATGAAAATAACATAGGCCTTAATACAGGCCACAAATTAATATTTGATAAGAGTAAATTATTTTTTGTATAAATATTTTATAAAATAATAGTTAAGAAACATTTGCCACAGTCAGTACCACGGATGGGTGGCCACTTGAGAATACTGTGTGCGGTTGCATTTTTATTTAAAATATATGGTATAATAAATAAGTATATATTTAAATTGATTACTTCATTGAAAATTTTAATAATATACTTTAATATTAATGATATTTATGAAAAATATATATTTGTAAAAATTTTCATTTATTACTGGCAACAGCCATACCACGTTGAAAACACCGGTTCTCGTCCGATCACCGAAGTTAAGCAACATTGGGCACAGTCAGTACTTGGATGGGTGACCGCTTGGGAACACTGTGTGCGGTTGCCTTTTTATATTAAAAATATAAATTATTTTTCTTCTTTTCTTTTTTTTTACACACCATATATAAATATATGTTATTTAGAAATGTAAACCTTTTATATTATTCGTCAACAAATAAATATTATTTTTTGTATAAAATTTTATTGCATTTATAACTCATATCATGGTTACTTTAAAGCGAGAAGTTTTTTTAATATTTCAAATGAATATAAAATAATATAAATTTTATGAAATTTATTTATTTTTAGAAATAGCAATCGCTTATAATTATAACAAAATTTTAATAATGTTTAATTTTATTTCAATAATTTATATATATATATATATATATATATTTTTTAATAAAAATAATATACTCTTATTTAATAATATATGTTGGTCCTATATATAGGACCGAAAATATTTCTTATTTGTTTTTTTTTTTTTTAAATTGTCATTTAAAACGCTTATGCACGTTCTCCACGAATACGTCTTGCCAATTGTATATCCTTAGGCATAATTGTAACACGCTTTGCATGAATTGCGCATAAATTGGTATCTTCAAATAAACCTACTAAATAGGCTTCACTAGCTTCTTGTAATGCCATAACAGCTGAACTTTGGAAACGTAAATCGGTTTTAAAATCTTGTGCAATTTCACGTACTAAACGTTGGAATGGTAATTTACGAATTAACAATTCAGTACTTTTTTGATAACGACGAATTTCTCGTAAAGCTACTGTACCAGGACGATATCTGTGTGGTTTTTTTACTCCACCAGTTGCTGGTGCACTTTTACGTGCAGCTTTCGTTGCTAATTGTTTTCTTGGTGCTTTACCACCAGTTGATTTACGTGCAGTTTGCTTGGTTCTAGCCATTTTCAAATAATAATGTTTTTACAAAAAAACACACAATTTTAAAAATTATATTCGACAATTTGATACTACAAAGTCAAATGTTTTAAATGCGAAATAAATGTGTTGTATTTATATTTATATGAAATTTCAAAATTTTTGTTGTCATATCCTATTGGATAGCTATCAGAGTATGGACTAATCAAATTGTATAGGCGTGGCTTAAAAAATCTTTAATGCTTTATATAAAAAGGCACAATTGTACCGGCGCTCACATACATTACAATACTTGTGAGGTTAACACACGTGTTATCCGTTCGTTAAAATATTGTAAATAATTTTTTATTAAAATGACTGGCAGAGGAAAAGGTGGAAAGGGTCTTGGAAAAGGGGGTGCAAAACGTCATAGAAAAGTTTTGCGTGATAATATCCAAGGTATTACAAAACCTGCAATTCGTCGTTTAGCACGACGAGGTGGAGTAAAACGTATCTCTGGTTTAATTTATGAAGAAACACGTGGTGTACTTAAAGTATTCCTTGAAAATGTTATTCGGGATGCTGTTACATATACTGAACACGCAAAACGTAAAACAGTTACAGCTATGGATGTTGTATATGCATTAAAACGACAAGGTCGTACTTTGTATGGTTTTGGAGGTTAAGAAAATATAATAATTTACTTAAAATATTTAGTAAATTTATTAAAGAATATTTAATACATCCGATAAATTTAAACAGGCTTTCCTTTTTGGGAAGCCACTAATTTTATTTATATAAGAGTAAATAAATTTGTTAATAAATATAACATATTATATAATTTGTTTACAACAAATTATTTTGTTTATAACATACATTACCAAATATTTTTATTTATTTTTTTTTTTTTTATTGTAATATATCTGCAATAATAAATTATAATTTGTATATTATCTATTTTATTTTACAATAACTTATTGAATTTTTGAAAAAATTTTATTATAAATTAATATACTATTATATTTTTTATATATACAAGTTAAGAGTAACAAGTATCGATAGGAGATTATCGAATTTATAACTAATAAAACATTTCGCCTTAATCAAAGAAAATAAAGATTTTGCTATACCATTTTTTATACTTTCAATAAATAATTTATTATTAAATTTTTATTATTTCATTTATTTTTTAAAATTATTAAAAATATTTTTTCTAATAATTATAAGCGTACATAAACAAGTAGTAAATGTAAAATGAAAATAATAAAGGTAATGTAATGCATTTGCATTACACTGATTTACGATATATATTCCGCGATATCCTTTATTATATTTAAAATTAATAATATTGATATACTAATAATAGATATATTCAAGCTATTAATATATAAAATTTTATATTAAATATGATATTAATAATTGTTTATTTTATTTTTTTTGTATATATAAAATAATTTACTCTTATTTAAAAAATTTGATGGCTCTCTTAAAAAGAGAGCCGTTTTTATATGTTGATGTATTTTTATGTTTATCAATTAAATAATATTTTCGATTTATTTATTTTGAACTTGTATATTTTGTAACAGCTTTAGTACCTTCACTAACAGCGTGCTTTGCCAATTCACCAGGTAATAATAATCGAACTGCGGTTTGAATTTCCCGACTTGTGATTGTTGAACGTTTATTATAATGTGCTAAACGTGATGCTTCAGCAGCAATACGTTCAAAAATATCATTAACAAAACTGTTCATGATACTCATAGCTTTACTAGAGATACCAGTATCAGGATGCACTTGTTTTAATACTTTGTAAATGTAAATTGCATATGATTCCTTGCGCTTCCTCTTCTTTTTCTTATCACTCTTTGATATATTTTTTTGAGCTTTGCCAGCTTTTTTTTGCTGCTTTTCCACTTGTTTTTGGTGGCATTGTTACAAACAATTAATATACACAGATAGTTACAGAACACCAGTCAGTATATGTATGAGCGTGTCGTGTATACAACTAGCGTATTATATACGCGAAGATGGATATAACAATAAAAATGAATACTACTCTCTGATTGGCTAAAAATAATACTATAAGGTGATTGGTTTATTTTTAAAGTTTTATATTTTATAAATATTATAAATTAAAATACCCAAATAACATTTTAAACATTTATGTTACAATCCCCGTAACGTACACATCTGTGTGATTATATTTACAAAAAAAATATTAATTAAATAAATTTATTCGCTATGTCTGGACGAGGTAAAGGTGGTAAAGTAAAGGGAAAGGCAAAGTCAAGATCAAGCCGAGCAGGATTACAATTTCCTGTTGGAAGAATTCACAGATTATTACGAAAAGGAAATTATGCTGAACGAGTAGGTGCTGGTGCCCCAGTATATTTGGCTGCTGTTATGGAATATTTGGCTGCAGAAGTTCTCGAGTTAGCTGGTAATGCTGCCCGTGATAACAAAAAAACACGTATCATTCCACGTCATTTACAATTGGCAATTCGTAATGATGAAGAATTAAATAAATTATTATCTGGTGTAACAATTGCTCAAGGTGGTGTATTACCAAACATTCAAGCAGTGTTATTACCAAAGAAAACTGAAAAGAAAGCATAAATTAAAAACATTGCATTAATTTTTATAATAATAATACATCGATCATAGGCCTTTTAATAAAAGGCCACAAATTTATTTAAAATAAGAGTAAAAATTATTTTTATAAATAATATATTATAATATTTTTTTAAAGAATCAATTAAATAATTATAAATTAATGATTCTTTTTTTTTTTTTCTTTTTTATATGTTATTATGGAAATAATTCATCATATTATGATGACATTTAGGTAACATATTATAAGAATATTCATAAAATATTATCAAAATAATATTGTATTATGATGATATTTAGACAAAATATTATAAGAATATACACAAAATATTATCAAAATAATATCATTAGATAACAAAACTGTTCATGATACTCATACCTTTACTAGAGATAAAAGTATCAGGATGCACTTGTATTAATACATATTATCACAACATCACAAAATATTTTTTAAAAGGAAAAATTTTTTTAAAATTATTATAAAATTTGATTGAATTAAATTTCAATTTATTTTTTTAATAATTAAAGAAAAAAAAAAAACAAAGCATATAAACTTTCTATTGAAAATGTTATTTTAAACTAGATGGCCAAGTGAACTTCGTTACACAAACAATATATGACGTATTCGTTATTTAAATAATCAGTATCCTTTGATATTATATCAATACGTTACTCTCTTCTTTTGATACATATTAATAAAATTTCAATTTATAAGATTTTATGTCAATTATATAAATAATATTATAAATTTTCTAAATACATAAGTTAAGTAACAAAAAATTTGAATAACAAGATAAATTTATATATTATGTTTTAATACTCGATACTATAATATATCGCATCCGTTACCAATTATTCGGTATCCTTTGATTTATACACAGAATGAACTAAAAATATATATCAAATTTATTTATTTATTTATATATTTAATATTATTATTATTATTTTATATTACAAAGTTTCTTAACGAAGCTTACAATGATTTCTCATATC
>NW_025408071.1:0-28142 GCF_905475395.1 Chrysoperla carnea
AAAAATTTTTTAACAATTTAAATTTTATATGATCTAAATAATTTTGTTAAGTACGATATGAGAAATCATTGTAAGCTTCGTTAAGAAACTTTGTAATATAAAATAATAATAATAATATTAAATATATAAATAAATAAAATAAATTTGATACATATTTTTGGTTCATTCTGTGTATAAATCAAAGGATACCGAATAATTGGTAACGGATGCGATATATTATAGTATCGAGTATTAAAACATAATATATAAATTTATCTTGTTATTCAAATTTTTTGTTACTTAACTTATGTATTTAGAAAATTTATAATATTATTTATATAATTGACATAAAATCTTATAAATTGAAATTTTATTAATATGTATCAAAAGAAGAGAGTAACGTATTGATATAATATCAAAGGATACTGATTATTTAAATAACGAATACGTCATATATTGTTTGTGTAACAAAGTTCACTTGGCCATCTAGTTGAAAATAACATTTTCAATAGAAAGTTTATATGCTTTTTTTTTTCTTTAATTATTAAAAAAATAAATTGAAATTTAATTCAATCAAATTTTATAATAATTTTTTAAAAATTTTTCCTTTTAAAAAATATTTTGTGATGTTGTGATAATATGTATTAATACAAGTGCATCCTGATACTTTTATCTCTAGTAAAGGTATGAGTATCATGAACAGTTTTGTTATCTAATGATATTATTTTGATAATATTTTGTGTATATTCTTATAATATTTTGTCTAAATATCATCATAATACAATATTATTTTGATAATATTTTATGAATATTCTTATAATATGTTACCTAAATGTCATCATAATATGATGAATTATTTCCATAATAACATATAAAAAAAAAAAAAAAAAAAAAGAATCATTAATTTATAATTATTTAAATTGATTCTTTAAAAAAATATTATAATATATTATTTATAAAAATAATTTTTACTCTTATTTTAAATAAATTTGTGGCCTTTTATTAAAAGGCCTATGATCGATGTATTATTATTATAAAAATTAATGCAATGTTTTTAATTTATGCTTTCTTTTCAGTTTTCTTTGGTAATAACACTGCTTGAATGTTTGGTAATACACCACCTTGAGCAATTGTTACACCAGATAATAATTTATTTAATTCTTCATCATTACGAATTGCCAATTGTAAATGCCGTGGAATGATACGTGTTTTTTTGTTATCACGGGCAGCATTACCAGCTAACTCGAGAACTTCTGCAGCCAAATATTCCATAACAGCAGCCAAATATACTGGGGCACCAGCACCTACTCGTTCAGCATAATTTCCTTTTCGTAATAATCTGTGAATTCTTCCAACAGGAAATTGTAATCCTGCTCGGCTTGATCTTGACTTTGCCTTTCCCTTTACTTTACCACCTTTACCTCGTCCAGACATAGCGAATAAATTTATTTAATTAATATTTTTTTTTGTAAATATAATCACACAGATGTGTACGTTACGGGGATTGTAACATAAATGTTTAAAATGTTATTTGGGTATTTTAATTTATAATATTTATAAAATATAAAACTTTAAAAATAAACCAATCACCTTATAGTATTATTTTCAGCCAATCAGAGAGTAGTATTCATTTTTATTGTTATATCCATCTTCGCGTATATAATACGCTAGTTGTATACACGACACGCTCATACATATACTGACTGGTGTTCTGTAACTATCTGTGTATATTAATTGTTTGTAACAATGCCACCAAAAACAAGTGGAAAAGCAGCAAAAAAAGCTGGCAAAGCTCAAAAAAATATATCAAAGAGTGATAAGAAAAAGAAGAGGAAGCGCAAGGAATCATATGCAATTTACATTTACAAAGTATTAAAACAAGTGCATCCTGATACTGGTATCTCTAGTAAAGCTATGAGTATCATGAACAGTTTTGTTAATGATATTTTTGAACGTATTGCTGCTGAAGCATCACGTTTAGCACATTATAATAAACGTTCAACAATCACAAGTCGGGAAATTCAAACCGCAGTTCGATTATTATTACCTGGTGAATTGGCAAAGCACGCTGTTAGTGAAGGTACTAAAGCTGTTACAAAATATACAAGTTCAAAATAAATAAATCGAAAATATTATTTAATTGATAACATAAAAATACATCAACATATAAAAACGGCTCTCTTTTTAAGAGAGCCATCAAATTTTTTAAATAAGAGTAAATTATTTTTATATATACAAAAAAAATTAAATAAACAATTATTAATATCATATTTAATATAAAATTTTATATATTAATAGCTTGAATATATCTATTATTAGTATATCAATATTATTAATTTTAAATATAATAAAGGATATCGCGGAATATATATCGTAAATCAGTGTAATGCAAATGCATTACATTACCTTTATTATTTTCATTTTACATTTACTACTTGTTTATGTACGCTTATAATTATTAGAAAAATATTTTTAATAATTTTAAAAAATAAATGAAATAATAAAAATTTAATAATAAATTATTTATTGAAAGTATAAAAAATGGTATAGCAAAATCTTTATTTTCTTTGATTAAGGCGAAATGTTTTATTAGTTATAAATTCGATAATCTCCTATCGATACTTGTTACTCTTAACTTGTATATATAAAAAATATAATAGTATATTAATTTATAATAAAATTTTTTCAAAAATTCAATAAGTTATTGTAAAATAAAATAGATAATATACAAATTATAATTTATTATTGCAGATATATTACAATAAAAAAAAAAAATAAAAATATTTGGTAATGTATGTTATAAACAAAATAATTTGTTGTAAACAAATTATATAATATGTTATATTTATTAACAAATTTATTTACTCTTATATAAATAAAATTAGTGGCTTCCCAAAAAGGAAAGCCTGTTTAAATTTATCGGATGTATTAAATATTCTTTAATAAATTTACTAAATATTTTAAGTAAATTATTATATTTTCTTAACCTCCAAAACCATACAAAGTACGACCTTGTCGTTTTAATGCATATACAACATCCATAGCTGTAACTGTTTTACGTTTTGCGTGTTCAGTATATGTAACAGCATCCCGAATAACATTTTCAAGGAATACTTTAAGTACACCACGTGTTTCTTCATAAATTAAACCAGAGATACGTTTTACTCCACCTCGTCGTGCTAAACGACGAATTGCAGGTTTTGTAATACCTTGGATATTATCACGCAAAACTTTTCTATGACGTTTTGCACCCCCTTTTCCAAGACCCTTTCCACCTTTTCCTCTGCCAGTCATTTTAATAAAAAATTATTTACAATATTTTAACGAACGGATAACACGTGTGTTAACCTCACAAGTATTGTAATGTATGTGAGCGCCGGTACAATTGTGCCTTTTTATATAAAGCATTAAAGATTTTTTAAGCCACGCCTATACAATTTGATTAGTCCATACTCTGATAGCTATCCAATAGGATATGACAACAAAAATTTTGAAATTTCATATAAATATAAATACAACACATTTATTTCGCATTTAAACATTTGACTTTGTAGTATCAAATTGTCGAATATAATTTTTAAAATTGTGTGTTTTTTTGTAAAAACATTATTATTTGAAAATGGCTAGAACCAAGCAAACTGCACGTAAATCAACTGGTGGTAAAGCACCAAGAAAACAATTAGCAACGAAAGCTGCACGTAAAAGTGCACCAGCAACTGGTGGAGTAAAAAAACCACACAGATATCGTCCTGGTACAGTAGCTTTACGAGAAATTCGTCGTTATCAAAAAAGTACTGAATTGTTAATTCGTAAATTACCATTCCAACGTTTAGTACGTGAAATTGCACAAGATTTTAAAACCGATTTACGTTTTCAAAGTTCAGCTGTTATGGCATTACAAGAAGCTAGTGAAGCCTATTTAGTAGGTTTATTTGAAGATACCAATTTATGCGCAATTCATGCAAAGCGTGTTACAATTATGCCTAAGGATATACAATTGGCAAGACGTATTCGTGGAGAACGTGCATAAGCGTTTTAAATGACAATTTAAAAAAAAAAAAACAAATAAGAAATATTTTCGGTCCTATATATAGGACCAACATATATTATTAAATAAGAGTATATTATTTTTATTAAAAAATATATATATATATATATATATATATATATATATATATATATATATATATAAATATAAATTATTGAAATAAAATTAAACATTATTAAAATTTTGTTATAATTATAAGCGATTGCTATTTCTAAAAATAAATAAATTTCATAAAATTTATATTATTTTATATTCATTTGAAATATTAAAAAAACTTCTCGCTTTAAAGTAACCATGATATGAGTTATAAATGCAATAAAATTTTATACAAAAAATAATATTTATTTGTTGATGAATAATATAAAAGGTTTACATTTCTAAATAACATATATTTATATATGGTGTGTAAAAAAAAAGAAAAGAAGAAAAATAATTTATATTTTTAATATAAAAAGGCAACCGCACACAGTGTTCCCAAGCGGTCACCCATCCAAGTACTGACTGTGCCCAATGTTGCTTAACTTCGGTGATCGGACGAGAACCGGTGTTTTCAACGTGGTATGGCTGTTGCCAGTAATAAATGAAAATTTTTACAAATATATATTTTTCATAAATATCATTAATATTAAAGTATATTATTAAAATTTTCAATGAAGTAATCAATTTAAATATATACTTATTTATTATACCATATATTTTAAATAAAAATGCAACCGCACACAGTATTCTCAAGTGGCCACCCATCCGTGGTACTGACTGTGGCAAATGTTTCTAAACTATTATTTTATAAAATATTTATACAAAAAATAATTTACTCTTATCAAATATTAATTTGTGGCCTGTATTAAGGCCTATGTTATTTTCATTTTTTAGCAAAAATAATGAAATATTTCAATATATTATTAAAGTAACAGATCATTTCTTTTTTGGTGCTGCTTTTTTAATTTTTGTAGGAGATGATTTGGCAACAGAAGCTTTCTTAGCTTTTGGTGCTTTCGGTTTACGAGCAGGGCTACTTTTGGCAGCGGATTTTGTACTTTTTGCTGGTTTTGCTTTAACTGGTGCTTTTTTTGATGCCGCTGATGATTTTGCAGTAACTTTTTTAGCAGCAGTTGATGATGATGGAGTCGCTTTTTTTGCTTTAGGCTTTTTGGCTGCCAATGATGTAGTTGTGGCTTTCTTTTCTTTTGGTGCCCGTTTACTTTTAGCACTCTTTGCTGAACCTTTTGCTCCACTTTCTTTTTTGGATACTTTTGATTTAGCTGAAGAATTAGATGAAGCGGAAGCAGCCAATTTGAATGAACCAGATGCACCTTTACCTTTAGTTTGTACCAAGGCTCCCTCAGTTACAGCAGCTTTTAAATATTTTTTAATAAATGGTGAAATTTTATCAGAATCCACTTTATAATTTGCAGCTAAATATTTTTTAATTGCTTGTAATGATGAACCACCACGTTCTTTTAAATTTTTAATTGCGTTAACAACCATTTCTGATGTACGTGGATGTGTTGGTTTTGAATGTTGTTTTGTACGTTTAGCACCAGAAGCTGTTGCTTTTTTTGTTGGTGTTGTAGAAGCAGCAGTAACCGCAGTTGCTGCAACAGCTGTAGAATTTTCTTCGGCCATATTTTTTACTTTATAAAAATAATGTATTTATTATAAATATTTAAATGATAAAATATAATAATTCTATCAAATAAAAAATAAAGGTTTTCAATTATATCATTATTCACAATAATATAAGTCCCTATGTAAGTCAAAGTACCATGTAGAAAACACATAAAAATTAAATAGTATTTCTAATTTACTGTCGTAGTAAACATGATTTATTTTTTCAATTTCTATAATATATAAAATAATAAATTATAAATTTAATAATAATATTTATTTTATAAATTAAAATATATTTAATTTTTTTATTAACAATTATTAATAAACATAGTTTAATATTAATTATTTCAATCATACAAAACAATAATATTTTTAAGGTAAACTTAAAAAGTATATATTTTTATTTTTTATTTAATATCGATTTATTATAAATTATTAGTATATAAATAATTAAAAAATTTAATATATAAATATATATATTATAGTATAAGATTTCATTTTTAGAAAAACTTTTTTTGTCAATAATGAAAACGTATTATTATGAAATGTGTTAATCGAACATTGACAAAATATATTTCATTAGAAAATACTTTTATTTATGCATTAATATCAATAATTAACTATTAAATTAATTTTTTCATAATTATATAAAGAAATTTTATACTGATATAAGTATTTATATATTATAATATTTATTTTAAATATAAAAAAATTTATGACAAAATATATTATTAGAGTATTTGTTGAGATTAATATAAGATTATTTTAAATAAGAATTAATTTATATAATTATTAAAATATTATTAATTTTATGTTATGTAATTTTAATAAAAATAAATAATAATAATAAATATAAAAATTTTTTAACAATTTAAATTTTATATGATCTAAATAATTTTGTTAAGTACGATATGAGAAATCATTGTAAGCTTCGTTAAGAAACTTTGTAATATAAAATAATAATAATAATATTAAATATATAAATAAATAAAATAAATTTGATACATATTTTTGGTTCATTCTGTGTATAAATCAAAGGATACCGAATAATTGGTAACGGATGCGATATATTATAGTATCGAGTATTAAAACATAATATATAAATTTATCTTGTTATTCAAATTTTTTGTTACTTAACTTATGTATTTAGAAAATTTATAATATTATTTATATAATTGACATAAAATCTTATAAATTGAAATTTTATTAATATGTATCAAAAGAAGAGAGTAACGTATTGATATAATATCAAAGGATACTGATTATTTAAATAACGAATACGTCATATATTGTTTGTGTAACAAAGTTCACTTGGCCATCTAGTTGAAAATAACATTTTCAATAGAAAGTTTATATGCTTTTTTTTTTCTTTAATTATTAAAAAAATAAATTGAAATTTAATTCAATCAAATTTTATAATAATTTTTAAAAAATTTTTCCTTTTAAAAAATATTTTGTGATGTTGTGATAATATGTATTAATACAAGTGCATCCTGATACTTTTATCTCTAGTAAAGGTATGAGTATCATGAACAGTTTTGTTATCTAATGATATTATTTTGATAATATTTTGTGTATATTCTTATAATATTTTGTCTAAATATCATCATAATACAATATTATTTTGATAATATTTTATGAATATTCTTATAATATGTTACCTAAATGTCATCATAATATGATGAATTATTTCCATAATAACATATAAAAAAAAAAAAAAAAAAAAAGAATCATTAATTTATAATTATTTAAATTGATTCTTTAAAAAAATATTATAATATATTATTTATAAAAATAATTTTTACTCTTATTTTAAATAAATTTGTGGCCTTTTATTAAAAGGCCTATGATCGATGTATTATTATTATAAAAATTAATGCAATGTTTTTAATTTATGCTTTCTTTTCAGTTTTCTTTGGTAATAACACTGCTTGAATGTTTGGTAATACACCACCTTGAGCAATTGTTACACCAGATAATAATTTATTTAATTCTTCATCATTACGAATTGCCAATTGTAAATGACGTGGAATGATACGTGTTTTTTTGTTATCACGGGCAGCATTACCAGCTAACTCGAGAACTTCTGCAGCCAAATATTCCATAACAGCAGCCAAATATACTGGGGCACCAGCACCTACTCGTTCAGCATAATTTCCTTTTCGTAATAATCTGTGAATTCTTCCAACAGGAAATTGTAATCCTGCTCGGCTTGATCTTGACTTTGCCTTTCCCTTTACTTTACCACCTTTACCTCGTCCAGACATAGCGAATAAATTTATTTAATTAATATTTTTTTTTGTAAATATAATCACACAGATGTGTACGTTACGGGGATTGTAACATAAATGTTTAAAATGTTATTTGGGTATTTTAATTTATAATATTTATAAAATATAAAACTTTAAAAATAAACCAATCACCTTATAGTATTATTTTCAGCCAATCAGAGAGTAGTATTCATTTTTATTGTTATATCCATCTTCGCGTATATAATACGCTAGTTGTATACACGACACGCTCATACATATACTGACTGGTGTTCTGTAACTATCTGTGTATATTAATTGTTTGTAACAATGCCACCAAAAACAAGTGGAAAAGCAGCAAAAAAAGCTGGCAAAGCTCAAAAAAATATATCAAAGAGTGATAAGAAAAAGAAGAGGAAGCGCAAGGAATCATATGCAATTTACATTTACAAAGTATTAAAACAAGTGCATCCTGATACTGGTATCTCTAGTAAAGCTATGAGTATCATGAACAGTTTTGTTAATGATATTTTTGAACGTATTGCTGCTGAAGCATCACGTTTAGCACATTATAATAAACGTTCAACAATCACAAGTCGGGAAATTCAAACCGCAGTTCGATTATTATTACCTGGTGAATTGGCAAAGCACGCTGTTAGTGAAGGTACTAAAGCTGTTACAAAATATACAAGTTCAAAATAAATAAATCGAAAATATTATTTAATTGATAACATAAAAATACATCAACATATAAAAACGGCTCTCTTTTTAAGAGAGCCATCAAATTTTTTAAATAAGAGTAAATTATTTTTATATATACAAAAAAATTAAATAAACAATTATTAATATCATATTTAATATAAAATTTTATATATTAATAGCTTGAATATATCTATTATTAGTATATCAATATTATTAATTTTAAATATAATAAAGGATATCGCGGAATATATATCGTAAATCAGTGTAATGCAAATGCATTACATTACCTTTATTATTTTCATTTTACATTTACTACTTGTTTATGTACGCTTATAATTATTAGAAAAATATTTTTAATAATTTTAAAAAATAAATGAAATAATAAAAATTTAATAATAAATTATTTATTGAAAGTATAAAAAATGGTATAGCAAAATCTTTATTTTCTTTGATTAAGGCGAAATGTTTTATTAGTTATAAATTCGATAATCTCCTATCGATACTTGTTACTCTTAACTTGTATATATAAAAAATATAATAGTATATTAATTTATAATAAAATTTTTTCAAAAATTCAATAAGTTATTGTAAAATAAAATAGATAATATACAAATTATAATTTATTATTGCAGATATATTACAATAAAAAAAAAAAATAAAAATATTTGGTAATGTATGTTATAAACAAAATAATTTGTTGTAAACAAATTATATAATATGTTATATTTATTAACAAATTTATTTACTCTTATATAAATAAAATTAGTGGCTTCCCAAAAAGGAAAGCCTGTTTAAATTTATCGGATGTATTAAATATTCTTTAATAAATTTACTAAATATTTTAAGTAAATTATTATATTTTCTTAACCTCCAAAACCATACAAAGTACGACCTTGTCGTTTTAATGCATATACAACATCCATAGCTGTAACTGTTTTACGTTTTGCGTGTTCAGTATATGTAACAGCATCCCGAATAACATTTTCAAGGAATACTTTAAGTACACCACGTGTTTCTTCATAAATTAAACCAGAGATACGTTTTACTCCACCTCGTCGTGCTAAACGACGAATTGCAGGTTTTGTAATACCTTGGATATTATCACGCAAAACTTTTCTATGACGTTTTGCACCCCCTTTTCCAAGACCCTTTCCACCTTTTCCTCTGCCAGTCATTTTAATAAAAAATTATTTACAATATTTTAACGAACGGATAACACGTGTGTTAACCTCACAAGTATTGTAATGTATGTGAGCGCCGGTACAATTGTGCCTTTTTATATAAAGCATTAAAGATTTTTTAAGCCACGCCTATACAATTTGATTAGTCCATACTCTGATAGCTATCCAATAGGATATGACAACAAAAATTTTGAAATTTCATATAAATATAAATACAACACATTTATTTCGCATTTAAACATTTGACTTTGTAGTATCAAATTGTCGAATATAATTTTTAAAATTGTGTGTTTTTTTGTAAAAACATTATTATTTGAAAATGGCTAGAACCAAGCAAACTGCACGTAAATCAACTGGTGGTAAAGCACCAAGAAAACAATTAGCAACGAAAGCTGCACGTAAAAGTGCACCAGCAACTGGTGGAGTAAAAAAACCACACAGATATCGTCCTGGTACAGTAGCTTTACGAGAAATTCGTCGTTATCAAAAAAGTACTGAATTGTTAATTCGTAAATTACCATTCCAACGTTTAGTACGTGAAATTGCACAAGATTTTAAAACCGATTTACGTTTTCAAAGTTCAGCTGTTATGGCATTACAAGAAGCTAGTGAAGCCTATTTAGTAGGTTTATTTGAAGATACCAATTTATGCGCAATTCATGCAAAGCGTGTTACAATTATGCCTAAGGATATACAATTGGCAAGACGTATTCGTGGAGAACGTGCATAAGCGTTTTAAATGACAATTTAAAAAAAAAAAAACAAATAAGAAATATTTTCGGTCCTATATATAGGACCAACATATATTATTAAATAAGAGTATATTATTTTTATTAAAAAATATATATATATATATATATATATATATATATATATATATATATAAATATAAATTATTGAAATAAAATTAAACATTATTAAAATTTTGTTATAATTATAAGCGATTGCTATTTCTAAAAATAAATAAATTTCATAAAATTTATATTATTTTATATTCATTTGAAATATTAAAAAAACTTCTCGCTTTAAAGTAACCATGATATGAGTTATAAATGCAATAAAATTTTATACAAAAAATAATATTTATTTGTTGATGAATAATATAAAAGGTTTACATTTCTAAATAACATATATTTATATATGGTGTGTAAAAAAAAAGAAAAGAAGAAAAATAATTTATATTTTTAATATAAAAAGGCAACCGCACACAGTGTTCCCAAGCGGTCACCCATCCAAGTACTGACTGTGCCCAATGTTGCTTAACTTCGGTGATCGGACGAGAACCGGTGTTTTCAACGTGGTATGGCTGTTGCCAGTAATAAATGAAAATTTTTACAAATATATATTTTTCATAAATATCATTAATATTAAAGTATATTATTAAAATTTTCAATGAAGTAATCAATTTAAATATATACTTATTTATTATACCATATATTTTAAATAAAAATGCAACCGCACACAGTATTCTCAAGTGGCCACCCATCCGTGGTACTGACTGTGGCAAATGTTTCTAAACTATTATTTTATAAAATATTTATACAAAAAATAATTTACTCTTATCAAATATTAATTTGTGGCCTGTATTAAGGCCTATGTTATTTTCATTTTTTAGCAAAAATAATGAAATATTTCAATATATTATTAAAGTAACAGATCATTTCTTTTTTGGTGCTGCTTTTTTAATTTTTGTAGGAGATGATTTGGCAACAGAAGCTTTCTTAGCTTTTGGTGCTTTCGGTTTACGAGCAGGGCTACTTTTGGCAGCGGATTTTGTACTTTTTGCTGGTTTTGCTTTAACTGGTGCTTTTTTTGATGCCGCTGATGATTTTGCAGTAACTTTTTTAGCAGCAGTTGATGATGATGGAGTCGCTTTTTTTGCTTTAGGCTTTTTGGCTGCCAATGATGTAGTTGTGGCTTTCTTTTCTTTTGGTGCCCGTTTACTTTTAGCACTCTTTGCTGAACCTTTTGCTCCACTTTCTTTTTTGGATACTTTTGATTTAGCTGAAGAATTAGATGAAGCGGAAGCAGCCAATTTGAATGAACCAGATGCACCTTTACCTTTAGTTTGTACCAAGGCTCCCTCAGTTACAGCAGCTTTTAAATATTTTTTAATAAATGGTGAAATTTTATCAGAATCCACTTTATAATTTGCAGCTAAATATTTTTTAATTGCTTGTAATGATGAACCACCACGTTCTTTTAAATTTTTAATTGCGTTAACAACCATTTCTGATGTACGTGGATGTGTTGGTTTTGAATGTTGTTTTGTACGTTTAGCACCAGAAGCTGTTGCTTTTTTTGTTGGTGTTGTAGAAGCAGCAGTAACCGCAGTTGCTGCAACAGCTGTAGAATTTTCTTCGGCCATATTTTTTACTTTATAAAAATAATGTATTTATTATAAATATTTAAATGATAAAATATAATAATTCTATCAAATAAAAAATAAAGGTTTTCAATTATATCATTATTCACAATAATATAAGTCCCTATGTAAGTCAAAGTACCATGTAGAAAACACATAAAAATTAAATAGTATTTCTAATTTACTGTCGTAGTAAACATGATTTATTTTTTCAATTTCTATAATATATAAAATAATAAATTATAAATTTAATAATAATATTTATTTTATAAATTAAAATATATTTAATTTTTTTATTAACAATTATTAATAAACATAGTTTAATATTAATTATTTCAATCATACAAAACAATAATATTTTTAAGGTAAACTTAAAAAGTATATATTTTTATTTTTTATTTAATATCGATTTATTATAAATTATTAGTATATAAATAATTAAAAAATTTAATATATAAATATATATATTATAGTATAAGATTTCATTTTTAGAAAAACTTTTTTTGTCAATAATGAAAACGTATTATTATGAAATGTGTTAATCGAACATTGACAAAATATATTTCATTAGAAAATACTTTTATTTATGCATTAATATCAATAATTAACTATTAAATTAATTTTTTCATAATTATATAAAGAAATTTTATACTGATATAAGTATTTATATATTATAATATTTATTTTAAATATAAAAAAATTTATGACAAAATATATTATTAGAGTATTTGTTGAGATTAATATAAGATTATTTTAAATAAGAATTAATTTATATAATTATTAAAATATTATTAATTTTATGTTATGTAATTTTAATAAAAATAAATAATAATAATAAATATAAAAATTTTTTAACAATTTAAATTTTATATGATCTAAATAATTTTGTTAAGTACGATATGAGAAATCATTGTAAGCTTCGTTAAGAAACTTTGTAATATAAAATAATAATAATAATATTAAATATATAAATAAATAAAATAAATTTGATACATATTTTTGGTTCATTCTGTGTGTAAATCAAAGGATACCGAATAATTGGTAACGGATGCGATATATTATAGTATCGAGTATTAAAACATAATATATAAATTTATCTTGTTATTCAAATTTTTTGTTACTTAACTTATGTATTTAGAAAATTTATAATATTATTTATATAATTGACATAAAATCTTATAAATTGAAATTTTATTAATATGTATCAAAAGAAGAGAGTAACGTATTGATATAATATCAAAGGATACTGATTATTTAAATAACGAATACGTCATATATTGTTTGTGTAACAAAGTTCACTTGGCCATCTAGTTGAAAATAACATTTTCAATAGAAAGTTTATATGCTTTTTTTTTTCTTTAATTATTAAAAAAATAAATTGAAATTTAATTCAATCAAATTTTATAATAATTTTTAAAAAATTTTTCCTTTTAAAAAATATTTTGTGATGTTGTGATAATATGTATTAATACAAGTGCATCCTGATACTTTTATCTCTAGTAAAGGTATGAGTATCATGAACAGTTTTGTTATCTAATGATATTATTTTGATAATATTTTGTGTATATTCTTATAATATTTTGTCTAAATATCATCATAATACAATATTATTTTGATAATATTTTATGAATATTCTTATAATATGTTACCTAAATGTCATCATAATATGATGAATTATTTCCATAATAACATATAAAAAAGAAAAAAAAAAAAAAGAATCATTAATTTATAATTATTTAAATTGATTCTTTAAAAAAATATTATAATATATTATTTATAAAAATAATTTTTACTCTTATTTTAAATAAATTTGTGGCCTTTTATTAAAAGGCCTATGATCGATGTATTATTATTATAAAAATTAATGCAATGTTTTTAATTTATGCTTTCTTTTCAGTTTTCTTTGGTAATAACACTGCTTGAATGTTTGGTAATACACCACCTTGAGCAATTGTTACACCAGATAATAATTTATTTAATTCTTCATCATTACGAATTGCCAATTGTAAATGACGTGGAATGATACGTGTTTTTTTGTTATCACGGGCAGCATTACCAGCTAACTCGAGAACTTCTGCAGCCAAATATTCCATAACAGCAGCCAAATATACTGGGGCACCAGCACCTACTCGTTCAGCATAATTTCCTTTTCGTAATAATCTGTGAATTCTTCCAACAGGAAATTGTAATCCTGCTCGGCTTGATCTTGACTTTGCCTTTCCCTTTACTTTACCACCTTTACCTCGTCCAGACATAGCGAATAAATTTATTTAATTAATATTTTTTTTTGTAAATATAATCACACAGATGTGTACGTAACGGGGATTGTAACATAAATGTTTAAAATGTTATTTGGGTATTTTAATTTATAATATTTATAAAATATAAAACTTTAAAAATAAACCAATCACCTTATAGTATTATTTTCAGCCAATCAGAGAGTAGTATTCATTTTTATTGTTATATCCATCTTCGCGTATATAATACGCTAGTTGTATACACGACACGCTCATACATATACTGACTGGTGTTCTGTAACTATCTGTGTATATTAATTGTTTGTAACAATGCCACCAAAAACAAGTGGAAAAGCAGCAAAAAAAGCTGGCAAAGCTCAAAAAAATATATCAAAGAGTGATAAGAAAAAGAAGAGGAAGCGCAAGGAATCATATGCAATTTACATTTACAAAGTATTAAAACAAGTGCATCCTGATACTGGTATCTCTAGTAAAGCTATGAGTATCATGAACAGTTTTGTTAATGATATTTTTGAACGTATTGCTGCTGAAGCATCACGTTTAGCACATTATAATAAACGTTCAACAATCACAAGTCGGGAAATTCAAACCGCAGTTCGATTATTATTACCTGGTGAATTGGCAAAGCACGCTGTTAGTGAAGGTACTAAAGCTGTTACAAAATATACAAGTTCAAAATAAATAAATCGAAAATATTATTTAATTGATAACATAAAAATACATCAACATATAAAAACGGCTCTCTTTTTAAGAGAGCCATCAAATTTTTTAAATAAGAGTAAATTATTTTTATATATACAAAAAAATTAAATAAACAATTATTAATATCATATTTAATATAAAATTTTATATATTAATAGCTTGAATATATCTATTATTAGTATATCAATATTATTAATTTTAAATATAATAAAGGATATCGCGGAATATATATCGTAAATCAGTGTAATGCAAATGCATTACATTACCTTTATTATTTTCATTTTACATTTACTACTTGTTTATGTACGCTTATAATTATTAGAAAAATATTTTTAATAATTTTAAAAAATAAATGAAATAATAAAAATTTAATAATAAATTATTTATTGAAAGTATAAAAAATGGTATAGCAAAATCTTTATTTTCTTTGATTAAGGCGAAATGTTTTATTAGTTATAAATTCGATAATCTCCTATCGATACTTGTTACTCTTAACTTGTATATATAAAAAATATAATAGTATATTAATTTATAATAAAATTTTTTCAAAAATTCAATAAGTTATTGTAAAATAAAATAGATAATATACAAATTATAATTTATTATTGCAGATATATTACAATAAAAAAAAAAAATAAAAATATTTGGTAATGTATGTTATAAACAAAATAATTTGTTGTAAACAAATTATATAATATGTTATATTTATTAACAAATTTATTTACTCTTATATAAATAAAATTAGTGGCTTCCCAAAAAGGAAAGCCTGTTTAAATTTATCGGATGTATTAAATATTCTTTAATAAATTTACTAAATATTTTAAGTAAATTATTATATTTTCTTAACCTCCAAAACCATACAAAGTACGACCTTGTCGTTTTAATGCATATACAACATCCATAGCTGTAACTGTTTTACGTTTTGCGTGTTCAGTATATGTAACAGCATCCCGAATAACATTTTCAAGGAATACTTTAAGTACACCACGTGTTTCTTCATAAATTAAACCAGAGATACGTTTTACTCCACCTCGTCGTGCTAAACGACGAATTGCAGGTTTTGTAATACCTTGGATATTATCACGCAAAACTTTTCTATGACGTTTTGCACCCCCTTTTCCAAGACCCTTTCCACCTTTTCCTCTGCCAGTCATTTTAATAAAAAATTATTTACAATATTTTAACGAACGGATAACACGTGTGTTAACCTCACAAGTATTGTAATGTATGTGAGCGCCGGTACAATTGTGCCTTTTTATATAAAGCATTAAAGATTTTTTAAGCCACGCCTATACAATTTGATTAGTCCATACTCTGATAGCTATCCAATAGGATATGACAACAAAAATTTTGAAATTTCATATAAATATAAATACAACACATTTATTTCGCATTTAAACATTTGACTTTGTAGTATCAAATTGTCGAATATAATTTTTAAAATTGTGTGTTTTTTTGTAAAAACATTATTATTTGAAAATGGCTAGAACCAAGCAAACTGCACGTAAATCAACTGGTGGTAAAGCACCAAGAAAACAATTAGCAACGAAAGCTGCACGTAAAAGTGCACCAGCAACTGGTGGAGTAAAAAAACCACACAGATATCGTCCTGGTACAGTAGCTTTACGAGAAATTCGTCGTTATCAAAAAAGTACTGAATTGTTAATTCGTAAATTACCATTCCAACGTTTAGTACGTGAAATTGCACAAGATTTTAAAACCGATTTACGTTTTCAAAGTTCAGCTGTTATGGCATTACAAGAAGCTAGTGAAGCCTATTTAGTAGGTTTATTTGAAGATACCAATTTATGCGCAATTCATGCAAAGCGTGTTACAATTATGCCTAAGGATATACAATTGGCAAGACGTATTCGTGGAGAACGTGCATAAGCGTTTTAAATGACAATTTAAAAAAAAAAAAACAAATAAGAAATATTTTCGGTCCTATATATAGGACCAACATATATTATTAAATAAGAGTATATTATTTTTATTAAAAAATATATATATATATATATATATATATATATATATATATATATATATATATATATAAATATAAATTATTGAAATAAAATTAAACATTATTAAAATTTTGTTATAATTATAAGCGATTGCTATTTCTAAAAATAAATAAATTTCATAAAATTTATATTATTTTATATTCATTTGAAATATTAAAAAAACTTCTCGCTTTAAAGTAACCATGATATGAGTTATAAATGCAATAAAATTTTATACAAAAAATAATATTTATTTGTTGATGAATAATATAAAAGGTTTACATTTCTAAATAACATATATTTATATATGGTGTGTAAAAAAAAAGAAAAGAAGAAAAATAATTTATATTTTTAATATAAAAAGGCAACCGCACACAGTGTTCCCAAGCGGTCACCCATCCAAGTACTGACTGTGCCCAATGTTGCTTAACTTCGGTGATCGGACGAGAACCGGTGTTTTCAACGTGGTATGGCTGTTGCCAGTAATAAATGAAAATTTTTACAAATATATATTTTTCATAAATATCATTAATATTAAAGTATATTATTAAAATTTTCAATGAAGTAATCAATTTAAATATATACTTATTTATTATACCATATATTTTAAATAAAAATGCAACCGCACACAGTATTCTCAAGTGGCCACCCATCCGTGGTACTGACTGTGGCAAATGTTTCTAAACTATTATTTTATAAAATATTTATACAAAAAATAATTTACTCTTATCAAATATTAATTTGTGGCCTGTATTAAGGCCTATGTTATTTTCATTTTTTAGCAAAAATAATGAAATATTTCAATATATTATTAAAGTAACAGATCATTTCTTTTTTGGTGCTGCTTTTTTAATTTTTGTAGGAGATGATTTGGCAACAGAAGCTTTCTTAGCTTTTGGTGCTTTCGGTTTACGAGCAGGGCTACTTTTGGCAGCGGATTTTGTACTTTTTGCTGGTTTTGCTTTAACTGGTGCTTTTTTTGATGCCGCTGATGATTTTGCAGTAACTTTTTTAGCAGCAGTTGATGATGATGGAGTCGCTTTTTTTGCTTTAGGCTTTTTGGCTGCCAATGATGTAGTTGTGGCTTTCTTTTCTTTTGGTGCCCGTTTACTTTTAGCACTCTTTGCTGAACCTTTTGCTCCACTTTCTTTTTTGGATACTTTTGATTTAGCTGAAGAATTAGATGAAGCGGAAGCAGCCAATTTGAATGAACCAGATGCACCTTTACCTTTAGTTTGTACCAAGGCTCCCTCAGTTACAGCAGCTTTTAAATATTTTTTAATAAATGGTGAAATTTTATCAGAATCCACTTTATAATTTGCAGCTAAATATTTTTTAATTGCTTGTAATGATGAACCACCACGTTCTTTTAAATTTTTAATTGCGTTAACAACCATTTCTGATGTACGTGGATGTGTTGGTTTTGAATGTTGTTTTGTACGTTTAGCACCAGAAGCTGTTGCTTTTTTTGTTGGTGTTGTAGAAGCAGCAGTAACCGCAGTTGCTGCAACAGCTGTAGAATTTTCTTCGGCCATATTTTTTACTTTATAAAAATAATGTATTTATTATAAATATTTAAATGATAAAATATAATAATTCTATCAAATAAAAAATAAAGGTTTTCAATTATATCATTATTCACAATAATATAAGTCCCTATGTAAGTCAAAGTACCATGTAGAAAACACATAAAAATTAAATAGTATTTCTAATTTACTGTCGTAGTAAACATGATTTATTTTTTCAATTTCTATAATATATAAAATAATAAATTATAAATTTAATAATAATATTTATTTTATAAATTAAAATATATTTAATTTTTTTATTAACAATTATTAATAAACATAGTTTAATATTAATTATTTCAATCATACAAAACAATAATATTTTTAAGGTAAACTTAAAAAGTATATATTTTTATTTTTTATTTAATATCGATTTATTATAAATTATTAGTATATAAATAATTAAAAAATTTAATATATAAATATATATATTATAGTATAAGATTTCATTTTTAGAAAAACTTTTTTTGTCAATAATGAAAACGTATTATTATGAAATGTGTTAATCGAACATTGACAAAATATATTTCATTAGAAAATACTTTTATTTATGCATTAATATCAATAATTAACTATTAAATTAATTTTTTCATAATTATATAAAGAAATTTTATACTGATATAAGTATTTATATATTATAATATTTATTTTAAATATAAAAAAATTTATGACAAAATATATTATTAGAGTATTTGTTGAGATTAATATAAGATTATTTTAAATAAGAATTAATTTATATAATTATTAAAATATTATTAATTTTATGTTATGTAATTTTAATAAAAATAAATAATAATAATAAATATAAAAATTTTTTAACAATTTAAATTTTATATGATCTAAATAATTTTGTTAAGTACGATATGAGAAATCATTGTAAGCTTCGTTAAGAAACTTTGTAATATAAAATAATAATAATAATATTAAATATATAAATAAATAAAATAAATTTGATACATATTTTTGGTTCATTCTGTGTATAAATCAAAGGATACCGAATAATTGGTAACGGATGCGATATATTATAGTATCGAGTATTAAAACATAATATATAAATTTATCTTGTTATTCAAATTTTTTGTTACTTAACTTATGTATTTAGAAAATTTATAATATTATTTATATAATTGACATAAAATCTTATAAATTGAAATTTTATTAATATGTATCAAAAGAAGAGAGTAACGTATTGATATAATATCAAAGGATACTGATTATTTAAATAACGAATACGTCATATATTGTTTGTGTAACAAAGTTCACTTGGCCATCTAGTTGAAAATAACATTTTCAATAGAAAGTTTATATGCTTTTTTTTTTCTTTAATTATTAAAAAAATAAATTGAAATTTAATTCAATCAAATTTTATAATAATTTTTAAAAAATTTTTCCTTTTAAAAAATATTTTGTGATGTTGTGATAATATGTATTAATACAAGTGCATCCTGATACTTTTATCTCTAGTAAAGGTATGAGTATCATGAACAGTTTTGTTATCTAATGATATTATTTTGATAATATTTTGTGTATATTCTTATAATATTTTGTCTAAATATCATCATAATACAATATTATTTTGATAATATTTTATGAATATTCTTATAATATGTTACCTAAATGTCATCATAATATGATGAATTATTTCCATAATAACATATAAAAAAGAAAAAAAAAAAAAGAATCATTAATTTATAATTATTTAAATTGATTCTTTAAAAAAATATTATAATATATTATTTATAAAAATAATTTTTACTCTTATTTTAAATAAATTTGTGGCCTTTTATTAAAAGGCCTATGATCGATGTATTATTATTATAAAAATTAATGCAATGTTTTTAATTTATGCTTTCTTTTCAGTTTTCTTTGGTAATAACACTGCTTGAATGTTTGGTAATACACCACCTTGAGCAATTGTTACACCAGATAATAATTTATTTAATTCTTCATCATTACGAATTGCCAATTGTAAATGACGTGGAATGATACGTGTTTTTTTGTTATCACGGGCAGCATTACCAGCTAACTCGAGAACTTCTGCAGCCAAATATTCCATAACAGCAGCCAAATATACTGGGGCACCAGCACCTACTCGTTCAGCATAATTTCCTTTTCGTAATAATCTGTGAATTCTTCCAACAGGAAATTGTAATCCTGCTCGGCTTGATCTTGACTTTGCCTTTCCCTTTACTTTACCACCTTTACCTCGTCCAGACATAGCGAATAAATTTATTTAATTAATATTTTTTTTTGTAAATATAATCACACAGATGTGTACGTTACGGGGATTGTAACATAAATGTTTAAAATGTTATTTGGGTATTTTAATTTATAATATTTATAAAATATAAAACTTTAAAAATAAACCAATCACCTTATAGTATTATTTTCAGCCAATCAGAGAGTAGTATTCATTTTTATTGTTATATCCATCTTCGCGTATATAATACGCTAGTTGTATACACGACACGCTCATACATATACTGACTGGTGTTCTGTAACTATCTGTGTATATTAATTGTTTGTAACAATGCCACCAAAAACAAGTGGAAAAGCAGCAAAAAAAGCTGGCAAAGCTCAAAAAAATATATCAAAGAGTGATAAGAAAAAGAAGAGGAAGCGCAAGGAATCATATGCAATTTACATTTACAAAGTATTAAAACAAGTGCATCCTGATACTGGTATCTCTAGTAAAGCTATGAGTATCATGAACAGTTTTGTTAATGATATTTTTGAACGTATTGCTGCTGAAGCATCACGTTTAGCACATTATAATAAACGTTCAACAATCACAAGTCGGGAAATTCAAACCGCAGTTCGATTATTATTACCTGGTGAATTGGCAAAGCACGCTGTTAGTGAAGGTACTAAAGCTGTTACAAAATATACAAGTTCAAAATAAATAAATCGAAAATATTATTTAATTGATAACATAAAAATACATCAACATATAAAAACGGCTCTCTTTTTAAGAGAGCCATCAAATTTTTTAAATAAGAGTAAATTATTTTTATATATACAAAAAAATTAAATAAACAATTATTAATATCATATTTAATATAAAATTTTATATATTAATAGCTTGAATATATCTATTATTAGTATATCAATATTATTAATTTTAAATATAATAAAGGATATCGCGGAATATATATCGTAAATCAGTGTAATGCAAATGCATTACATTACCTTTATTATTTTCATTTTACATTTACTACTTGTTTATGTACGCTTATAATTATTAGAAAAATATTTTTAATAATTTTAAAAAATAAATGAAATAATAAAAATTTAATAATAAATTATTTATTGAAAGTATAAAAAATGGTATAGCAAAATCTTTATTTTCTTTGATTAAGGCGAAATGTTTTATTAGTTATAAATTCGATAATCTCCTATCGATACTTGTTACTCTTAACTTGTATATATAAAAAATATAATAGTATATTAATTTATAATAAAATTTTTTCAAAAATTCAATAAGTTATTGTAAAATAAAATAGATAATATACAAATTATAATTTATTATTGCAGATATATTACAATAAAAAAAAAAAATAAAAATATTTGGTAATGTATGTTATAAACAAAATAATTTGTTGTAAACAAATTATATAATATGTTATATTTATTAACAAATTTATTTACTCTTATATAAATAAAATTAGTGGCTTCCCAAAAAGGAAAGCCTGTTTAAATTTATCGGATGTATTAAATATTCTTTAATAAATTTACTAAATATTTTAAGTAAATTATTATATTTTCTTAACCTCCAAAACCATACAAAGTACGACCTTGTCGTTTTAATGCATATACAACATCCATAGCTGTAACTGTTTTACGTTTTGCGTGTTCAGTATATGTAACAGCATCCCGAATAACATTTTCAAGGAATACTTTAAGTACACCACGTGTTTCTTCATAAATTAAACCAGAGATACGTTTTACTCCACCTCGTCGTGCTAAACGACGAATTGCAGGTTTTGTAATACCTTGGATATTATCACGCAAAACTTTTCTATGACGTTTTGCACCCCCTTTTCCAAGACCCTTTCCACCTTTTCCTCTGCCAGTCATTTTAATAAAAAATTATTTACAATATTTTAACGAACGGATAACACGTGTGTTAACCTCACAAGTATTGTAATGTATGTGAGCGCCGGTACAATTGTGCCTTTTTATATAAAGCATTAAAGATTTTTTAAGCCACGCCTATACAATTTGATTAGTCCATACTCTGATAGCTATCCAATAGGATATGACAACAAAAATTTTGAAATTTCATATAAATATAAATACAACACATTTATTTCGCATTTAAACATTTGACTTTGTAGTATCAAATTGTCGAATATAATTTTTAAAATTGTGTGTTTTTTTGTAAAAACATTATTATTTGAAAATGGCTAGAACCAAGCAAACTGCACGTAAATCAACTGGTGGTAAAGCACCAAGAAAACAATTAGCAACGAAAGCTGCACGTAAAAGTGCACCAGCAACTGGTGGAGTAAAAAAACCACACAGATATCGTCCTGGTACAGTAGCTTTACGAGAAATTCGTCGTTATCAAAAAAGTACTGAATTGTTAATTCGTAAATTACCATTCCAACGTTTAGTACGTGAAATTGCACAAGATTTTAAAACCGATTTACGTTTTCAAAGTTCAGCTGTTATGGCATTACAAGAAGCTAGTGAAGCCTATTTAGTAGGTTTATTTGAAGATACCAATTTATGCGCAATTCATGCAAAGCGTGTTACAATTATGCCTAAGGATATACAATTGGCAAGACGTATTCGTGGAGAACGTGCATAAGCGTTTTAAATGACAATTTAAAAAAAAAAAAACAAATAAGAAATATTTTCGGTCCTATATATAGGACCAACATATATTATTAAATAAGAGTATATTATTTTTATTAAAAAATATATATATATATATATATATATATATATATATATATATATATATATAAATATAAATTATTGAAATAAAATTAAACATTATTAAAATTTTGTTATAATTATAAGCGATTGCTATTTCTAAAAATAAATAAATTTCATAAAATTTATATTATTTTATATTCATTTGAAATATTAAAAAAACTTCTCGCTTTAAAGTAACCATGATATGAGTTATAAATGCAATAAAATTTTATACAAAAAATAATATTTATTTGTTGATGAATAATATAAAAGGTTTACATTTCTAAATAACATATATTTATATATGGTGTGTAAAAAAAAAGAAAAGAAGAAAAATAATTTATATTTTTAATATAAAAAGGCAACCGCACACAGTGTTCCCAAGCGGTCACCCATCCAAGTACTGACTGTGCCCAATGTTGCTTAACTTCGGTGATCGGACGAGAACCGGTGTTTTCAACGTGGTATGGCTGTTGCCAGTAATAAATGAAAATTTTTACAAATATATATTTTTCATAAATATCATTAATATTAAAGTATATTATTAAAATTTTCAATGAAGTAATCAATTTAAATATATACTTATTTATTATACCATATATTTTAAATAAAAATGCAACCGCACACAGTATTCTCAAGTGGCCACCCATCCGTGGTACTGACTGTGGCAAATGTTTCTAAACTATTATTTTATAAAATATTTATACAAAAAATAATTTACTCTTATCAAATATTAATTTGTGGCCTGTATTAAGGCCTATGTTATTTTCATTTTTTAGCAAAAATAATGAAATATTTCAATATATTATTAAAGTAACAGATCATTTCTTTTTTGGTGCTGCTTTTTTAATTTTTGTAGGAGATGATTTGGCAACAGAAGCTTTCTTAGCTTTTGGTGCTTTCGGTTTACGAGCAGGGCTACTTTTGGCAGCGGATTTTGTACTTTTTGCTGGTTTTGCTTTAACTGGTGCTTTTTTTGATGCCGCTGATGATTTTGCAGTAACTTTTTTAGCAGCAGTTGATGATGATGGAGTCGCTTTTTTTGCTTTAGGCTTTTTGGCTGCCAATGATGTAGTTGTGGCTTTCTTTTCTTTTGGTGCCCGTTTACTTTTAGCACTCTTTGCTGAACCTTTTGCTCCACTTTCTTTTTTGGATACTTTTGATTTAGCTGAAGAATTAGATGAAGCGGAAGCAGCCAATTTGAATGAACCAGATGCACCTTTACCTTTAGTTTGTACCAAGGCTCCCTCAGTTACAGCAGCTTTTAAATATTTTTTAATAAATGGTGAAATTTTATCAGAATCCACTTTATAATTTGCAGCTAAATATTTTTTAATTGCTTGTAATGATGAACCACCACGTTCTTTTAAATTTTTAATTGCGTTAACAACCATTTCTGATGTACGTGGATGTGTTGGTTTTGAATGTTGTTTTGTACGTTTAGCACCAGAAGCTGTTGCTTTTTTTGTTGGTGTTGTAGAAGCAGCAGTAACCGCAGTTGCTGCAACAGCTGTAGAATTTTCTTCGGCCTATTTTTTACTTTATAAAAATAATGTATTTATTATAAATATTTAAATGATAAAATATAATAATTCTATCAAATAAAAAATAAAGGTTTTCAATTATATCATTATTCACAATAATATAAGTCCCTATGTAAGTCAAAGTACCATGTAGAAAACACATAAAAATTAAATAGTATTTCTAATTTACTGTCGTAGTAAACATGATTTATTTTTTCAATTTCTATAATATATAAAATAATAAATTATAAATTTAATAATAATATTTATTTTATAAATTAAAATATATTTAATTTTTTTATTAACAATTATTAATAAACATAGTTTAATATTAATTATTTCAATCATACAAAACAATAATATTTTTAAGGTAAACTTAAAAAGTATATATTTTTATTTTTTATTTAATATCGATTTATTATAAATTATTAGTATATAAATAATTAAAAAATTTAATATATAAATATATATATTATAGTATAAGATTTCATTTTTAGAAAAACTTTTTTTGTCAATAATGAAAACGTATTATTATGAAATGTGTTAATCGAACATTGACAAAATATATTTCATTAGAAAATACTTTTATTTATGCATTAATATCAATAATTAACTATTAAATTAATTTTTTCATAATTATATAAAGAAATTTTATACTGATATAAGTATTTATATATTATAATATTTATTTTAAATATAAAAAAATTTATGACAAAATATATTATTAGAGTATTTGTTGAGATTAATATAAGATTATTTTAAATAAGAATTAATTTATATAATTATTAAAATATTATTAATTTTATGTTATGTAATTTTAATAAAAATAAATAATAATAATAAATATAAAAATTTTTTAACAATTTAAATTTTATATGATCTAAATAATTTTGTTAAGTACGATATGAGAAATCATTGTAAGCTTCGTTAAGAAACTTTGTAATATAAAATAATAATAATAATATTAAATATATAAATAAATAAAATAAATTTGATACATATTTTTGGTTCATTCTGTGTATAAATCAAAGGATACCGAATAATTGGTAACGGATGCGATATATTATAGTATCGAGTATTAAAACATAATATATAAATTTATCTTGTTATTCAAATTTTTTGTTACTTAACTTATGTATTTAGAAAATTTATAATATTATTTATATAATTGACATAAAATCTTATAAATTGAAATTTTATTAATATGTATCAAAAGAAGAGAGTAACGTATTGATATAATATCAAAGGATACTGATTATTTAAATAACGAATACGTCATATATTGTTTGTGTAACAAAGTTCACTTGGCCATCTAGTTGAAAATAACATTTTCAATAGAAAGTTTATATGCTTTTTTTTTTCTTTAATTATTAAAAAAATAAATTGAAATTTAATTCAATCAAATTTTATAATAATTTTTAAAAAATTTTTCCTTTTAAAAAATATTTTGTGATGTTGTGATAATATGTATTAATACAAGTGCATCCTGATACTTTTATCTCTAGTAAAGGTATGAGTATCATGAACAGTTTTGTTATCTAATGATATTATTTTGATAATATTTTGTGTATATTCTTATAATATTTTGTCTAAATATCATCATAATACAATATTATTTTGATAATATTTTATGAATATTCTTATAATATGTTACCTAAATGTCATCATAATATGATGAATTATTTCCATAATAACATATAAAAAAGAAAAAAAAAAAAAAGAATCATTAATTTATAATTATTTAAATTGATTCTTTAAAAAAATATTATAATATATTATTTATAAAAATAATTTTTACTCTTATTTTAAATAAATTTGTGGCCTTTTATTAAAAGGCCTATGATCGATGTATTATTATTATAAAAATTAATGCAATGTTTTTAATTTATGCTTTCTTTTCAGTTTTCTTTGGTAATAACACTGCTTGAATGTTTGGTAATACACCACCTTGAGCAATTGTTACACCAGATAATAATTTATTTAATTCTTCATCATTACGAATTGCCAATTGTAAATGACGTGGAATGATACGTGTTTTTTTGTTATCACGGGCAGCATTACCAGCTAACTCGAGAACTTCTGCAGCCAAATATTCCATAACAGCAGCCAAATATACTGGGGCACCAGCACCTACTCGTTCAGCATAATTTCCTTTTCGTAATAATCTGTGAATTCTTCCAACAGGAAATTGTAATCCTGCTCGGCTTGATCTTGACTTTGCCTTTCCCTTTACTTTACCACCTTTACCTCGTCCAGACATAGCGAATAAATTTATTTAATTAATATTTTTTTTTGTAAATATAATCACACAGATGTGTACGTTACGGGGATTGTAACATAAATGTTTAAAATGTTATTTGGGTATTTTAATTTATAATATTTATAAAATATAAAACTTTAAAAATAAACCAATCACCTTATAGTATTATTTTCAGCCAATCAGAGAGTAGTATTCATTTTTATTGTTATATCCATCTTCGCGTATATAATACGCTAGTTGTATACACGACACGCTCATACATATACTGACTGGTGTTCTGTAACTATCTGTGTATATTAATTGTTTGTAACAATGCCACCAAAAACAAGTGGAAAAGCAGCAAAAAAAGCTGGCAAAGCTCAAAAAAATATATCAAAGAGTGATAAGAAAAAGAAGAGGAAGCGCAAGGAATCATATGCAATTTACATTTACAAAGTATTAAAACAAGTGCATCCTGATACTGGTATCTCTAGTAAAGCTATGAGTATCATGAACAGTTTTGTTAATGATATTTTTGAACGTATTGCTGCTGAAGCATCACGTTTAGCACATTATAATAAACGTTCAACAATCACAAGTCGGGAAATTCAAACCGCAGTTCGATTATTATTACCTGGTGAATTGGCAAAGCACGCTGTTAGTGAAGGTACTAAAGCTGTTACAAAATATACAAGTTCAAAATAAATAAATCGAAAATATTATTTAATTGATAACATAAAAATACATCAACATATAAAAATGGCTCTCTTTTTAAGAGAGCCATCAAATTT